>NW_004567119.1:13776685-13799266 GCF_000260355.1 Condylura cristata | reverse complement strand
TTTGTGCATGCTGTAACTGTTTGCTATTACTATAAGATTCATATAGTGAAAATTGTATGCGTGTGGGAATTAACATGCTGTGAAACACCTGCATTATTAAGAACTGTTTTCCAATGTTGGTTATATCATAACTTGAGGGAAAAGAACAGTCAAGTATATCTAAGGCTAACCTAAGAGTATTTAAGCGAGAAGTCACTTAAAATTAAACCAACATCAGATGAGAAATAGGCATACAGAGCAAGTTTGTCACAATTTTAAGATGTCAACAGGTACTGATGAAAGGCTCATTTGAAGTTAGTAGAAATTTCATCACTTTATAATCAACACAGAAATTACGCATACATTATTTGATTTCATCCCACAACAACTCTCAAAACTTACAAAAAATTCAAGTAGTCATATGATGTCCTACTCATCTGAAGAATGAATCCAAAATCATCCTGAAATTGGTTCTGTCCCATCACTATTAGGGGAGGTTTTAGAGCTCTATGGTAAGTCTTCAACCTTAAGTTTTCTATCTCTCAATGTGAGTCATCCTTTTTTTTTTACTTCTATTTGCTAATTTTTTTTTAAAGAATGTATTTAGTATTTTTTTTTTTAAGATTTGTTTATTTGTACATACAGAACTGTGGTACAGACCGGAGGCTCAGGGGCGGTGAGAGGCTTCACCAGAGACAGAGTGGGGGGCAGAACAGGGAGATCTAGGAAGTACACTGCTGAGGGGGGCATGGGGGGGTCAGGAGAGGTCTGCCACACCATGTGGTCACCTCCAGGGCAGGCGGGAATCGAACTCATGCGGAAGTGGCTTTAGCTTCTCGGTGCTGTGCTTTAACACACTGCGCCACCAGGGAGGCCCCTATTTGCTAATAATTTTAAGATTTTTACTGGCAAGAGGGTCATTTACATAAAGGGCCACAATGCTGCTTGGCTATTCCTTTAAATAGTTAGACAACAAATTATTGCTTAAACTCTTCACCTGCCCAATTGGTTACCATGACTCCTATCCTTACATTTTGTGATTCCTACAATAATCCCTGAAATTATTAATTGATAGAGCATTTCCCCCTTCAAAAGGAAAGAAATATAGATTGTGAAAATCCTCAATCTATTATATTTACTTTGATCGATAAATTGCCAGAGTTGTGAGTTACTATCAATTATCATTCCTTCAGGAATGTCTGTGTAACCGAAATGCTACTATAGTGCCATGAGGTTACACCCAAATGATGCTTTTTGGTGCTTACAACTTCTTATCTGATCATACGCATCACTCAGTGCCAAGGTTGGGGCTTTGCATCAACATCACTTGCAATTATGGACAGAGTCGTCTTTGTTTCTGTTTAAATAATTTCATCAATCTTGTCTTCCCTGTAGATGGAAAAGAGGTTTAACATAAGGATAGAGGAGCTTCAGTGCAATCTGAAAATAATGCTGGCAAATAGCTTGGTTACTTACTATTTAATTCAAGCACATTTTATTTAAGACATTGAGTTAAATTATCATCGTGAAGAAATAATGTAAAATGTACAAATAATTGTGTAGAGTTGGGAAGAAGAAACAAAGGCAAAATGTTTTCATACATTAGAAAATTTGAACTGACATTTTATAATTATGTATTCCTTTCCATTTACACCTTTTAAATGCAAGTTCTTTTAGGAATACTTTGTTTATCCCAGCTCCGATAAAGTTTAATCCTAGAAGGAAAGTAGAAAAGAGTTTATCCCATTATAAACTACTTCTTTCAGTGAAACTAATAGACATCTCTGCTGGGGAAAAAAAAAGTCACAATTTAAGTATGACTAGAGATTTAGGGATTGGACTTGAGATTGGTAAAAGCAGTACAGAAAATCTCTGTATTCCGAGGTCTAAGTGACAGAGGTCTAAGTGACAGAGGTCTAAGTGACAGAGATATTCCGAGGTCTAAGTGACAGAGAAATGGCCTATGTTATTTTGTGAATATTCTTTTATCCTATGTTCTATGAGACTCCTTCTTCAAAGGATATAAAAACCTATGGAATTAATAGACACTATGAAACACACTAAAAACTCCTCCTTAAAGTAGAAGGAGCTCATTTTACATAGTGCATAAAATTATTAAGAAGTATTATCTTTCCTAATAATAAAGTGAACATTTTTCTTAATGTTAAAATATACTTATAGTAAGAATTAAACCAGGAGTCCACAAAAGTAAGAAATCTTTTTCTATTTGATAAAAATCTTACAGAAAAAGCATTAACAATTGAAGTGATCATTTATTTTCATAGATAACACTAAACATTTAACTTAATTGAACAATATAGAAAAACCATACAAAATAAAAAATATAATTGGGGGGGAGATGTTTTCACATTAACAGAAGGAAATACTCTGGGCAGGTAAATGTAGAAAAGTTTGCTAAGTTTCTATTTGTACTTTAGGCACATGAAAAACACATTTAAGGGGATGTAAAAGAAAGAAGAAAAAAGAAGATGGTTAAAACCATTGATTTGATCTTTTGGTCAGTGGGAGTGTGAAAATTGCATCTTGAATGCAGCAGATAAGAAACGGATTGATTTAGGCCTTTGAAGTAAAATAATATCTCCAGACAGTTGTACCATGGAAGCCACAAAACTGGAGTGAGCTCAATAAAACACTGAGCACTAGGGCATATATTATGTGAAGGATCTAGAAAAGCTAATATCAACATATTTGAGCTGTGGCTCACAGACTAGGCCCTACCATCTGGAGAACAGGGTGATGCAAAGGTAGACGCCAAGAAGAGAGTTGAAAGGAAATGCAAAATATAAAAATACTCCTGGGTCTACCCGGTAGGCAGAGATTCAACCATGAAAAATGGGTTGTTTCAAAATGTTCGAAACTTTTTATTAATATTTAAAGCTGTAAAGGAAAAACTGGCAGAGCTCCAACCATTAAAAAATTTGACTAATTAAAGAAAGAAGTTCTATGGAAAACCACATTAGTTATTATAGATTACACTTTGTGAATTGTATTTCTGGTGTCAATATATTTACTAAAAAATGTTTAAATTTGGTCCTAGCATTTTAATTAGCCTTTAATGGTATGTAATCTATCACAGCATTTTTTTTTTTCCTGAGAAAGTTACCTTTAAAAATAAAAGCAACTACCTAGAGAAATGAATATGGTCAGATTGGAATAAACGAAATAAACTAGACACTCACATACTGACTCAGTGTTTCCCCTGTGGCTTGCTAGACTAATCTTGTAACTGATCATGGCAGAAAGGTGGTCTCTAAGCAAGAGCTTCACATTCCTTCCTAATGTGTCCACTTTCAGTCTATAACAACATCAGATGTCTTTTAAATCAAGCAAAGAGTAGCTGTCTGCTTGAGAGAATGACTGATGGTGCCTTGGATTTGCTATTGATTTAGTCCTTTTGTCTTTTTATAACTACCCTGGGAGCAGTTAATGACACTAGCACTGTGAGTAATCTAACATTCTAGATCAAGAAATTTAATTTTCTTAAAAAGAATGCCATGATATTTATGCTCAAGTCCTTGCTGCACTATTAATATTTCAGTTATTCAAGTTGCTTATTAATAATCAGTTAACAAAATTAATGTTCTATTCATAAATGTATTTTGTCTAAATCTTAAGCTAGGTTTGATTTATGTGAATGAACTTTTCGTTTTCTTATTCATAACTTATACTTGAAATATTTGAATTCATGTAAAATTTTTTAAGGACTTTACCCTTATAAGCATGTGGCTATGGTGACCAGCTTGTACATATAATTTGTTTCCTTGCAAAACAAAACAACAAAATCTTTGGGCCCTCCTGGCCCTGGCTATGCAGCATGCTGAGATCCTATAACTAGGAACAAAAGACAAGAGACAATGAGGGAAAGGAAAATGTGTGAATGTGTGTGAAACTGTGTCTATATAAACCTACAAGAAATCCCCAGAAGCCCCAAACCGAAATGGACTTGTTGATCTTACCTAGCCCACCCCACCCCTGCTCTGCCCCCATCTTGATTGAGTCAGTATCAGCTGGTTAACTGTGCAGAGGAATGGTGAGCCACAGTTTACAATCTGTTTGGCTCCACAAAGCAACATCCCCTCTCTTTGGTCTACCCCGTAGGCTGAGATTAGATCATGTCTAATCTCACATACCCACAGCCTGTAGGCATTAACCCATTCTGAGCTTAGAGAAGTCCGTTCCTATAAACAAGAGAATGATACTGTCATCATCCTGCATGATATTTTTTTTTACTGACTTGTCTAGATTTTATGCATGGTGAATTTTTATACCTCTAGGGTTCATTTTCTAGTAATATTTATAGAACCTTCTTGGATTATCACCAGACACTGTAACATTTGCTGTCTGCACTGGATCTCATGTGATGTCACTTCTGGTCTCGAACTGCAGTCAGCAGAGCTTTTAACCTACATGCTGGCCTCTCTCCCTTTGGGGCACCGGAAATGATTGTGTTCCCTCACGTCTAGAGACATTATAATTTGCTTTGGCCAATGAAATGTGTGCACAAGTGAACTCCTTGACTTTTCAGTGGAAGATTACTGAGACAGTTTGCCCTTCACCTGTTCACTTTGCCTCTGTTCCGTGACCATCAGTGTCTCGGCAACTTGAATAGACAACAGATGTGAAACAAACAAGTAACATAAATAAGAATTAAATTGAATATTTGTGCTGAGATATAAGGAGTGTATGTAGAGGAGCTCGCTGTTTTAACAGACTGGAAGAATGCATAAAGTTTTAAATTAATTTCCAGATTCAGAAAATATATAATTGAACAACTTTATATATGTGTGTGTGTGTCTGTGTATATATATATATAGAGAGAGAGACAGAGAGAAAGGCTTAACATTCTTGATAAAGAAATTCTAACAATACTTTTCATATTAACATGTTTATAGACAGATTCGGGTTCAGTCATGTAAAATTGCCTATTTTGGAAGTTTCTAACTTAAAAATGGCAACTTCATGTGGTTTAACCTAATAAATGTCTTGGTGACATTATACTGTCTTTGTGTATCTAAGGAAAACAGACATTGTGTTTTAGTGAACTGATAGTGCTGAATAGAAATACAATTACTCACTTTTAGTATTTGCTTAGCATTTAACTTTATTTCCACCCATTCCTTATGTTGAGGACACTAGAAAGTTAGGACAGGTTACACAGTGTGATTAATAAATATTTGTATTTTTTCAGACATGATCTAATGTATTTGTAAAAGTTTTTACTTGTTAATTATTGCATGCTTGTAGGACACATTCTTGAAGGCATAGGTAATAGTCATTATACTTATAATGCATGACAGAGGCTATTATGTGGTTTTGAAGGTTTTGTCAATGAAAAATAATTAGCCAATATGACTTACTGTGCTAAATTTATCCACTAAGAAAACTTGCATAATAATTAAAATGCAATTTTTCATTCTCAGAGTAGAAGCATTTCCATTAAAAGACAAAACATGTAAAGTATTTGACTATTACTGAGGTTTTCAATTATTGAAATAATAGTCCATGAGGGACAACCAAAATCCACCACAGTGAAATAGTCTCTGTGAGGAACACTTAAAAATGTTTCACTAGTTTACTGCCAGTGGGTTCCTGTCTGTAAAATTAAAGTCAAATTTGAGGTTCTAGTCCTCAAAGATTTGAAAAGATTTTGACATCCTGGTTCAAGAAATTAGGCTCAAAATGATTTTTAAAGCTTTAGAATTTCCAGATGTAACTTTTCTTATAATCCTCTGGATATCAAATACTATAGCATTTACCAAACATTTTGATGAGCTAAGTGTAAATGAATCAATAACATGAGGATTAAATTTCTCCACAATATAGAAGAGCCTAGACAATTAGAGAAAATAATGCCTTGGGAGAATTCATTTGTCAAATCCAAAGAGTTTCAAAATGATGTGTTGAAATTTTCTGAAATTGAAACCTCATTATTCTTGATCGTGTTTTATTAAAAATACAAAGTGAATATTGTTTCCAAGTTCTGTTAGGGATAAACAAATCAAAAGTGGTTAGAATCAAAGCCACTAATTCATTATTATAAATAATTTTTATGACAGTGAGAGTCTCATAATAGTGCCTATATAGAGAAACAAGGAATTTTCTTATATAATTATAACATTTTCTTTTAATACAAAAATAAAAAGCTGAAGCATAGTTTGGGTACTATGTATTTTATTAATTGCCCTAAGTTTCCCTACAATCATTTTGAGATGTTGAATATTAATTTATTTATAACCAACCAAGTACTGACATCAATAAAATCTAATATTAGCAGAAACTAATTATATTTGAATCTTGCTAATAGTAATTTTATAACATATTCTCATATAGTATTACATATAAAATGGGGTAAATGAATTCAGGTAATCAGTCCTTCAAACATGTTTTTCATAGCAAATAAGGTTTATTTTGAAGGATCATTATCAAAAATTTAATGGAATCTTTAAAACATAAGTATTAATGGCTATGCTAGTGATAATTTTAAATATTGTTTTAAAATACCATTTTATTATCATTTAAATTAAAAAATGTTGTATTAAGTGTTTAACACATTAAAAAATAAATAATTGGAACTTCCCTGGTGGCACAGAGGGTTAAAGCACAGCACTAAGAAGCTATGAGTTTAATCCCCAGCCAGGGAGGTGACCCACATGGTGTGGCACACTCCCCTCACCTGCCCACTGCTCCCCAAAGCAGTGTATTTCAGCCAGTCCTCCTCTTCTGCTTACCACTCTGTGGTGAATCCTCTCACTCCCCTCCCCCACACCTCTGTCCTGTACCTCAGTTCTGTATGCATAATTAAATAAATCTTTAAATAAAAAAGAAGTAATTTCTCATTTGACATTCTATATATACTTTATCTAAAATAAGTGTAGACTTTGTTATAGGAGGAGTCTATACAGGAGACTTTATGAGGGATATATATATAGATATAGATATAGATATAGATTTATCTATCTAGCTATCTACCTATATATATGAAGAGTGTGTTCCAAATATAAGTAAAGAACCAAAGAGGATAAAGATAGATTATGTGGAAATCTAGAGGGGAAAAAAAGGAAGAAAAAAAAAACAGGTACAAAGACTCCGCAGGAATGTAACTGTGGAGGCTGATATCAGTGCACCTGAAAGAAAGTGAGGGAGAGGGAGAGCTGTGTGAGGAACGTCCCAGGGTCAGAAGGGAGGGAACTCACATTGGGCTGTGGTGCTTTGTGTGAGTGAGAAGAGAAGACTCTGGAAGTCATTGAGACAAGTACTGACATTGTGTAATAGATGTCAACAGTGGGAGTTGGCTAATGTCCTGAGCACAGACTGAAGAAGGCAATGATGAAAGAAGGGGACCCCCAAAGAAGCTGTTGACATAATAAAAGATATGAAAATGACTTGGATTAAGATTGCAGTAATGGAACATGTCAGAATGGTACCATTCTAGATTTATTTTGAAAGCACATTTGTGCCATCAAATATGACCAGAGGCGATCATTTATATTTAAATTCCTCAAAATGAAAAAAAAAGACAAAAATTCACTTCCTCAGTTATGTCAGCTGCATTCCAAGGCCTAGTGAGTTTAACTACTGGACAAGGACATTGAAGATAATGATCATTTCCATCAATATAAAAAGTTCTGTTGGATGACATTGGTTGAGTTGACAAGGCGTGTCGCCATGTTTTAAGTGGGATATGATAAAAAGACATTAGCAAAGAATGCCTTTGGCCCAACTAGTAAAAATGAGTCTATGGAAAAGGAAAAGTAGGCTCAATTTGGGAATGTTAAATTTGAGGTTCTCCTTAAGCATCAGAGATCTTAAAGAAGCCCTTTGATATATGAATCCAGAGTGAAGGGAGTTGTGTAGGCTGCATTTCAAAGCTAGTGCTGTTATTTTGCCAGGGCTCTTTTGAACACAGGCATAAAACAGCCATTTTCACAATAACATTATGGAGAGATAATATGCCCATTTTATAGATGAAGAAAGTAAGACACAAAGATACCATTTTATGTTAGGCTAGAAGGATAAGATTTGAACTACAACAGGCTGTCTTCTTCGCCCAGTGGA
This sequence comes from Condylura cristata, assembly GCF_000260355.1. NCBI lineage: Eukaryota > Metazoa > Chordata > Mammalia > Eulipotyphla > Talpidae > Condylura > Condylura cristata. Next base: position 13,791,211 of record NW_004567119.1, on the reverse strand, counting down.
AGCCAAAGAAAATCAGCAAAGCTAGTAAGTGATGAGAAGTGAAAATGAGGGGAAAGGAGAGAATCTGATTCTTTCAACACTGCTTGAAATTCTGGGAGTTAACCCAAGCATTAGTCCTACCCAACCACATGAAGCAATAAAGTCCCTTTTTGCTTAAGATATTGAAACTCGAAATAGTAATAAATAACATAATTTGCATGTGAAATGCTGTCATTTTTCTAAGGAAATGCACACTTGCTAATGCTAAGGAAGTCTTACATTGCAACCTCTGGCTTATCCATTGAATTCTTCATCTCCAAAGCAATTACTCCGAAGAAGATGCTAAAACAAACCCTATTCTCTATCTTAGTTTTTTATTAAATATAAACTTTAAGATATTTTCTAAAGTAATTTTTACCCTTTTGTCAGAATTATTATATACAGGGCATTGTTAAATAACCATGTTCATAATAAACTTTTTGAACTATAACTTACATTTATAAATATAAGTAAGTCTATAGTTAGTAAAGGAAAATTCTTCTACATTTACCATTTCATAAAGTGAACACATCCCTGCAGCAGGGAATAGAGCAGAAACTTAAGAAACATGACTGACACAGTCTGATGTATTTGAATTCAATTTATTTGAATTCCATCACTAGTGCCTCCCACTCTCTGGATTACTTTTACACTGACATCCAGTATACTGCAGTCCATTTCTCTTGCCTGTTTTAAAGTAAAAATTATATGTCGGATGGGCCCTCCCTGGTAGCACAGCAGGTTAAAGCACAGCACTAAGAAGCTAAAGCCACTTCCCATGAGTTCGATTCCCGCCTGCCCCGGAAGTGACCACATGGCGCCACAGACCTCTCATGACCTGCCCGCTGCCCCCCTAAGCAGTGTACTTCATCGATCTGCCTGTTCTGCTCCCCGTTCTATCTCTGGTGAATCCTGTCACCCTCCGCATTTCTGACCTGTACCCCAGTTCTGTATGAATAAATAACTAAATCTTTAAAAATTATATGTCAGGCATGTGTGCTGGCTTTTTTCCCAAGATGTTGTGAATCATTCTAGTTATGTTTTCTCATGCTCTAGCCTATTCCAGTGTGCCAATACACTGCAAGTTTTATACTATTGCATTGTTCATGGACATTTTTCTCTAGTTTGGAGCCATTATGAACAATGTTCTTTGAGCATCCATACACAGGTATTTTGGGGGAACATATGTCCTTCCTCTGCTAATTTCAGACTAGGAAAGATACCAAGTTTATTGGAATTAAGACTTACACAATATAGATAGAGAAGTAGAACAGATACCACTGAACTGTTTGCTAGCATTGACTTTAATGTAGTATTGAAATAGGATGACATTAGAATGAAAAATCAATATGTCTTAGGGTTATTTCGAGCTTCCCTTTTGATCCCGTAAATTGTTTGGTGGAATATTTTCTGGCCAACCTTTGGGATACAGAAACTTCTATTTTACTTAAGTATATGAAATTAAGTATGTTTGACTACCAACTATTTTATGCAACAGTTTCTAATAGTAAATGAACATAGAAGCATGTTGTTTGCTATTATGTGCTTGAATTCACAGCATTTTACTGAAAATCAAAAATAAAATCAACTTTTAGAATAAAATGTTGCCAAGTTCACCCATATACAAACAATGAACAAAATTGAATAACTTTGTATTTCTCCTTTTCTAATATCAGGTGAGGAAGGCTATACTTTCCTTTACATTTTCTTGCCTTCATACCTCTAGACAGACTTTTTTCATAGACACAATTCTTCTGTTTCAGATTTTCAAAGTGGGGAGTTATGCAAACTTGAAAGTATGTACTTACTTTAAAAGCTCAAAGTCACAATGGAGAAAAAGTTCATGATTCTGGATTTTTTCCTAAGCTTCCCAAATGTTCAGCCTCAGACAATAGCTAGTGCCTTGGGAAGATTGCATTGTAATTATTTTTTACCTTTTTCATAAATTATTGGTCAAAACTCAAGAATTACATCAGTGCTTATCTGTCCTGTGAAACAGTACCTACCACATGATACAGACCCTCTATTTCTTTTCTGTGGCTTGAAAACATAAGCTACATATGTGGTGTATACTCAATTCTGAAATCATTGCATCATTCTAATGCTATTCCTCCTTTTCCTGCTAGACAGTGAACTTCTTGAGCCCAGGAACAGAATGCTATATTTTTGTGTTTGCTCAGCATATAGAGTAGCAGCCTATTGTAGTCTGTCAATTCTGAGCACATAATTCTAAATGTCATAGTTTTTAAATACATTTAAACAGTAAAAGTACACAATACAATAATAAAAATATGGAACTTTAACTATAGAAAAGGTGAACTATAAGATTTGAAGATACCCATATTGTGTTTATAAATTTATGTCTAGCAAATTAACCCCAAATTGTTGCTGAAAACAATAACCATATAATCTTAGAGTTCAGTTGGATAGAAATCCAGAGGTAAGGATTGCTGAGAGATATCTTCTTCCCACAGCTCACCTTCTGGCTCTCAATGCTTCTTAATCCACCCACAAACAACATTATTCACCCCATTCAAAGTCTCATTGAAAGCGTCATCTAGAATCCAATTACTCATCCTCTGAACCAGGTCCTGAAGTGAATGAGGTTTCTTAGCTGTAGTTCCTTAATTGTACCTTTTTTCATGCAGTTTCTGTTATTCTGTAGACTGTGAAACTCAAGAAATAAGATATCGGTGCCCTCCCACCCTCCCACATCCAGTATACAATGATGTGGTGGGAACAGCACAAAATGGGAACAAACCATGAATCACTGGTTCGTCACTCTTCTGAAATTCATCCAGGTAAATTTTGGAATGTCCTTCTTTAGGTCTCAAAACCAGGTAAAATTCTAATTGACTCTGTATCTCCAACTTAGTCCTTTTCCACGAAGGTAGCACCTGCATTCAGCTGAGCAGTTTTCGCATACTACTTATTGCCTGTAGGCTGAGATGATGAGAGGGTTGTCAAACAGCCTATTCACTCTGTAGTGATTTTTCTTTGCTGAATTAGGTCATTGTTTATATGTGTATATAAACTATACACACACACATATATATATTTTAATTTCCTTGTTTGTATACACTTGACATTATGTGTAGTCCCCATGGAATATCCCCCAATGGTTCACCCATGCACCACCATCTTAGTCCCTTGTGTTCTTCCTGCCCTCTTTTGGTGCCCTCTCCCTGTATTGATGTTTTGTGGGTCTTCTTTGAATGTCATTGGGGTTCACTTTATTAGTCAACAGCCTAACCCACTGTAGTATCTTAATGGCTTTGGTTTGCTTTTTCTATTGCTTTGCTTTTTTTTCTCCCCACATATGGGTGAAATCATCTGGTGCTTGCAAAAATCTTCTGGTATTTGTCTTCTGCTTCTAATTTATTTTGGTTAGCATAATTCCTCCCAGTTTCAACTCTGTTGTTATAAATGGCAAGATTTTGATGTCCAGCAAAATGGTGGCCTAGTAAAGATGCTGAACTCGCCTCCTCAAGATAGTCACAACTAAAACAAAGCCAATAAAAACATTGAGGGCAACCATGACAATCCCAGCACATAGTAGGAACATTGGTATTGTGGAAAGTGGTAGGAAAATTTTAATTGAACTTTGTTCACAACGCTAGTGGGGTACTATCAGTCATAAGAGGGAGGGTTGGTTGCCCTGCAAAGTTGCCTACAGCTGTTGACTTGGAATCAGGTCACTATCTGGCCTCTGGAGACCTGGCACTGTACTAGGATGCAAAATAGGCATCTAGGATGGAGAGCACGTTTTGGATAGATACAGGATTGTGCATGTAGAGAGAGGATCTAGGAAACTACCAGATGGATCTCCATGTGGAGCAGCCAGAACCTGAATTGGGAAGAGCATCTGGGTTTCCTTATAGAGGCTCCTACTTGAAGCCCCAGCTAATGTATCCAGAACACCTGCCACGACCGCTAGGGCTAAGACCTAAACAAAGAAAGCCTGGAATAAATAAGAGCTAAATACCTGTCAGTCTCAGAAGCAGATATCCCAGGGTAAGACTGTGCTGGAAAAGAGGGTAACTATCATCTGCAGTGCATGCACCGTGCTGCCTCTAGTGATTAAAAATAGGCTGAAAAGGAAGTGAACACAAGCTTATCAAGGAGCTTGTCCAATGGAGGGGTTAACTGTTGATCCCAGTACACAACCCTGGCACACACAGCATAATCCTTTACCCAGAAAAGTTAACATTTAAGGCAGGAAAAGAGCAAGGAGTGCACTGAAAAGCGAACATGAAAAGAATTTATCAACACCAACCCATGCTGAAAGACATTCTAACAGCGTTTTTTGGTTTTGTTTTGTTTTATTCATGATAGGATAAATCATATTATAAACAAAAGTCTATATATCACATTACTTTTAAAAAATATTCATAGAGGAAGGAACATCTTTCATTCATACTCCTTCTATGACAGCTTTAGGGGAAGGCCACTTTTCCCCCACTCCAGACAAATAATCTTTTAATCAGATAAACTAAAATAAATTTGTTTGTTTCCTAATATAAAGGCAAGTTAGTCCTTCCAACTGTGTGTGGCAAATTTACCTCCTTTCATGACATCACACTAAGTGAGTTTTGAAGACTCATCTTTATGCTTCTAGGTGTGTTTGAATCAATGATTCTTGACATTCCTTCTGTTTCCTCTATCTTTCTTCTGTTTAGTTTGGAAATACCTGAAGAACCAAGGTCTAAATTGGTTGACGCTGGCAACAGCAGCTTCTAAAACATAATGAAACTATGTGCAAAACAAAGTATTGCTTTGTTCTACTAATCAATATCTCTTCTTTGATATAAAGTATTTTGAGATTTTAAGCACAGTGTAATTTCAGATGATCATCTTGGGTTGAATTTGCTCTTGGCCAGAATAAAAATAAGTTGTTCTCTAAAACAATTAGAGTGAGTTTAATTTAGAATCCAACTACCAGAATATTACATATTAGAAATTTCATATGTGCAATTAATATTCTATTCAGTGACAGCAACATCGTCTTTAATTCAATATAAAGCACACTGAAGTAATCAGACACTGGTATTTTAAATGACTTGTTTGTTATGATTTTTCTTCACTTGTGTTTTAAATATTAATCATCAGAGTTTATAAAATAAACATAGGATACTGAAGACTGCTATTTATTTGGTGAAACTACTGCAAGCGTGGAGAAGGGAGGAAGAATTAGTTCATTCCATATTCTGCCTATAATTGAATCTCTCAGTACTGCCTTAATTAGAGTGGTTGAATCATTTCAGTCTCTGCACATCCCTTCTCCAACATGATTAGTTTTTATTACTATGATCAAACTCATTATCACTTTCTATAACTTTACTTTAAATTTATTGATTTAATTACATGAATTTGCTGTGGCAAACATAGAACTTTAAAGCATCTAGTTTTGTATATCAGTTTTTAAAAGCAGACTCCTAGTAGAAAGTTGTTTTTTTTTTAATCTGAAGTGAGTGATGCCCTATTGTTTTATATCAGATGATAGTTATTAAAAGGGCTATTGACAGAGATACTTATATTGTATATTGCTAATAAGCATGGAAATGTTTACTTGTACTTTTTCATTATATTCACAATCCCTAAATTAGTATTTAAAGTGAATGTATTATACACAAATGTTTACAAGTTTATGGGAATAATGTCCTCAAATGAAGAAAACTGAAATGATTTGAAAACTGAAATGATTTGGAGTCCACCAGTGAAACTTCTAATTAATACTCTGTTCCAAGGTCAACATCAACCAAGGCAAATAAAAAATAAGTACTATAATAAAATGATTTAAATAGTCATTGGTTGCTTTGGGTTTATTGAATAGGTCAGTCATTCCTGATGATCACTCTACATTTCTCCATCAGGTGACTATATTCTGATCTCTATTACCATAGATTGTCATTGCTTAGACTTCAGATAAAAATAATCATACAAAAATGTAGAGAAGAGAAAAGCTACCTCACTTTTAAGACATAGCAATGTTAACACTTTGCATTCATTACCATACTATGACCAGCATTGAACCTTCTAAGGATTAGCTTATTTGAAAATATAAGTCATCTCTAACACAAAAGCTGCAAATATGTTTTCAGATCACCTTTGTCATAAGAGGTGTTGCTTTCTGTATATTCATAGGTTTGAAAGTTGAGAACATAATACTTGAGTTAAGTTGCTAAGGTTAACTAAAGTTTACAAAGACAATGGAATGTTGTAATTGTGATTCAAAAAACTAGCCTGATCCCCACCCAACCCCGCATCAAACCTCTGTATTAAGAACTAAGTCTTCACTTAGTCCTGGAATCTTAGTAATCTTTATCAAGCAGTCTAGTTAACTTTGAACCTTCTATAGATATCTAGTCTGTATTTTTCTTTATTTTGGTTTCCCTATAGTCATTCTTCCCCAGGTAATAATCTACTAATGAAAATAAGTGTAGAGTAGGCTACAGCTTGTGGAGAGGTAGGTAAATATGTCAATTTCTACAAATTGCAACAAGGTACTAATGGAAGTAGCAATGAGAATACCTGTGAGATAAACAGTAGTTATACACATAGAAGAGATATGGTGTAAATCTTGTTTGATGGCTAGAAGTACAAAAGTCAAGATAGGTTTTCTAAGCAAAGGAAATAATATTTTAAAACTTTATTACAAGAAGTTAGTGTCCAAATAATTCAATTATGTTCTAGAACAAAGTTCAAAAATATTTTAGAAATATAAAAATGACTCACCATCCAAAAAGATAAACTTCACTATAATTACAAGACAAGCAAATTGGAAAACATGATCTGTAATCATGATCAGCTCAAACAGACTCAGACTGACATAAACGTTAAAATTAAAGGGGGAAATATAACAACTAAAATGACTATGTTTCTGTGTCCATATACCATGTTGTGTAAGGGTTTCAGAGAGACTTGAATGGAATCTTGCCAATAGTTATGTAAGTAATGCTAGAATTAGACCATCCCCAGTAATGCCTTCTGATGAGACTACAACCTTGGATAACACCTTAATTAGTCTTATCAGAAATTCTGTATCAGAGAACTCAGGGAAGCTCTGCCCAGATGCATAACTCACAAAATTTTTACAGTGTCAAGTACTAGGTTTGATATCATAAACTAAAATGTGTTTGACAATATGGACTTTTACATTTTATTTATACGTAATTTTTTTAAGGGACAGAGTGTAGAGGTTACAGAAGTTTTACTAGTTGCCAGACAGGTGTTAGTGGGAAAGTGACTTAAGTTCCTCTTACTCAGTAACTTTCACTTACATAAAAAGGAGTTGATCATAAGATTTTATAAGTTCTTCAAATTTTGTTTTTATATTTTATTTGTTTTGTTGCTGGCCTTTAAAATTTTTTAAAGATTATGTTTGTTCAACAAAACAAATTTAGTAATTTTATAGCCAATATCACTCTTAGATCAGAAAATGTATTTTTATTAGTTTAATTGCTTCCATATACACTTAAAAAGCACCATAGGCAGTGTTGTTCATAAAAACCTCCTATTTTACTTGAAAACCCATGCCTAGCTAGAGGAGCAGTAGGAAGCAAGGATGACAGAATATTCTATTGAGAAGAGCAAGATCTTAATACTCTACCATGCCTTTCTGATATTAGCTTCCTCATCATACAATAGCAAGTAAGTCCCCAAGATGTATTTCAATATATTTTAAAGGTTATTTAAGTAACAAGTTTTACACTGCTTTACAACTATAATTATCTCCTTTCATCATGTTTTGGGGATGAAAAAGTAAAATTCTGACTCGGTGCCCATAAAGGAATGGCTACATTAGCCAAACACTAGAAAGAAATGCAACTAAAATAAAACAGATGAAACTGAAGATGATCTTTAAAAGGCACTTAGAAAATAAGAAAGTATTTGAATTTTGTGTAATCTTTAACTACAACCAACCAGACTGCCAGGTGACAAAATATATTTCACATGCTGAAAATATGTTCTGAATATATGAATTACTGTGTTCTTCCCCTGAAACATATGTTTCTGAAAGGTTCCCCAGAACATAAAATACATAGGGATAAGAGATGTCTCCAAAAAGTTCAATGAAGCCAAGAATCTCAAGACATATTTCAAATATACTCATTTCTGTAAAACTAAAACCATATTCACTGAATATATTTTGTTGGAAAAAACTATTAAGGCTAACAGTAATGAAAGAAAAAATGATGATTCCAGTCGTACATTAGTCAATGTAAATTAACATTTAAAAACATAGATCAAGCCATACTATACATTAGCAATGTCTTGTTAATCTTAATTTTTAAAAAAAGCAATTAAGAGGGGAAAATATGGTAAGTAGCTGGCAAGTTAACAGCTGTTGTGCTAAATACAGTATTCAGCATTTTACCCAACCCTGTTAAAGAGGACATGTGGTAGAAGAAAGAGCATCAACAAAGCCAGCAGGGAATTAATTAAATGAGGTGGATTGTTCATAGCTCTCCTCATCAGATATGTTCCATTGAACTCTAATGATAATGCAGATTAAATCAAAAAGAATAAAGACAAATTCTCAAAATTGTCATGCAGTTATATAACAATATTTGCTTTCTCTTCTTTTTGCTTTCCATTCTGTTCAGACCAGATCCATTTTGGAATCAATACTGATACCTACCTCCTTTCCTCTAATCACTCTTCTTACTTGCTACCTAACTTGCTCCCTTGGATACTGCCCACCCAATATAGTCTATTTCTGTAACTTGTCAAGGAATAGACAATGCTAGTTAGTCATAAAATAACCATGTTTATAAATGACTTCTTTGAAAATTCCCAGTAGAAGCCAATGTATAATCTACTTGAAAGAGACTTTCAGCCTTCTGTTTTGATGCTGTCGTTTTTACTTTATGTCTTTCTGTCTTTCATGCCAGACCCTGTATCAAATGTAGAAGTAAATGGAGAAATAAGGGATTCTCCCAGTATTCCCTTTTTCTCTCCTTGATTTTCTTCCTCCCTTCTTCTCCCCCTCTCCATTCTTCTCTCCTCCGCTTTCTACTTTGCTTCCTCTACCTCTCCCTCCTTCACCTATAAACATTAATATGGTTTCAAAAATAATCATTTTTAAGAGTAATTGGTATAATCCTAACAATTGAGTCATGGTTATTATCTCCGGCAATAGTGACAAGTGGTCTTTGGGTCTTAATGATATTAGATATTAAAGATCATTTATCACAGAATTCTTTCTCGGCTGTTATTGAGAATCAAATACAGTTGTTGAAAACAGAAAGGACTTCATAGGTAAGCAATCTAGTTGTGGACAATCAATTTTCCTCCTGTGGTAACAGAACACGTATTCCCCCAACTCTCTCCCCCACTCCCATTCCTGCTGAGAGTTCCCAGAGAGTGAAGTGAAAGGGACAGAGAAGATGGGATTGAGGAGGGGGACGCATGCTCACCACTTCCCTTATATTTTGGGAGAGACCAGTCTTGATATTCAATTAGTCCGCAGTTGTTTTCTTCCTTTGAACCCAACATCACAAAACAGAAAGATTTATAAGCATGAATAAAAATACTCTCTCCAATTTTTCAACAATACATGTTGCTAGGAAACAATTGACCCATCTAAGAATGGAGGAGAGGATTAAACAAAAGAATGAGAAGGTATTAATGTATGATTTATGTCATGAGAATGTAGGAAATCTATTGTGTGTAAACTATGGACATCATTCTCTTACAAGATCTTTAAGTAGAGGCATTATTTGATCTTCCTGAAACTTGTTGCTTTCTTCATTAAATAAAAATCAAATTATATTAAAAAAATCCAATTATATTATTAATAAGACAGGAAAATTCCCAGCAAGGAGTGAGAAAAAGTACATTGCTGGTATTTTCAACAAGAAGATCAAGACAAAGAATACTTCTAATCTTAAATTTCTTTAAAACATTTTGAATGTCATTATCAATAGATATTACTGTTTCAAAGGAACATGACATATACATAACTCCAAAATCCAAGTATAAAGTGAATTATTAAATGTATTATATTTCATTAAGATTTAAGAGTACTGTTATTATAAATAAGCTTTTGCAGAATATTATTGACAAAATACTCAACGTGAAACATGAAAGGTAGGACATACAATTACATATATTTTGCATATACTTAATATATGTATAACTGTATTAACTTATTCACTGTGAATTATAAACTAGGGGCATTATATTCACCTTTATTTTTGCAATATTCTACATATTTTCTACAAAAAGTCTGCATAAATGAGAAAAATACATTAGAAATTAAGAAATGTCCTTTCGTGAAAAACTTTAAGTGTGAAAATCTCACATGTAAATAATAAATTTAATAAAGCATTGCAGACTACCTACAAACATGAAAGGGAAAAGTATCCATTAATCACACAGATTATAACTATTTTTCAGACAAAACTGGTAGCTCTTGGATTCAGTAGCTGATCTATTAATACTATAATGGCAGTCTTTATGATCAGAAGAAAGCATGTATATTTTTGAAGAGAAGAAATTTACGAACTGTGAACAATGATGTTCAAGAGCAATCATTTAATGATTTAAACACTCAAATAGGCAAAATGTGTGTATTTATGTAAACCAGGCAATGAGTAGCTTCATCAAAGAAAGTAATGTTGATTTTAGTTCTGAAGTGTCATTACCATGACTACAGCTCTCTGGAGAATGAATTTAGCCTTTCTGTGAAAAGCAATATTTATTTTTAAACAAGTACTTCAGTGACACCTTCATCCTTGCAAATGTGTAACTCAATGATTTATGCATGAGAGGAAAAAGATTGCAATCTCTTCAAGTCTTCTTAGTCCAAATGAAACAGAAATTTGAAGTCGTTTACCTTACATTCTGAGTGATAACACGTTTTCACGAGTATTTTTCATATAATTGCCTCAATTTTCTTGTTCAGTTTGGTTGAGAATTCCCCAATTCTCCACACGCTTTTCTCCCTTCTGGCCTCTGGGAAGCAAAGAACTGAGATTATACAAGCCCAACACTGTTGCGATTTCTAAAACGAGAGCAAACAGATGAAGAAAGCCAAGAAAATAACTAGGAGAGGTCCTTGGTTACTATGGAATCACAAGCAACTTCAGCAAGCTTGAGTCAACATGGATTTTCAAGTGACCAAGGAGTATTCTGAGAGCTTTTGCCATGAGACCAAGTAAATGCAAAAATTCATTTGGAAAATCTGAAGCACAGATACCATTGGGGGCTAACAGAATCCAATGGCCAGGGCATCTCTGTCTGAGCACTGTAATCATGCTCTCAGTTTATCTTTGTGTCTATCTTTTTCTTTTCATAAGCTCTAACCAGTGCTACCCCCAGTGAAATCTTGTAATATTTACGAAATGTGAGAATCCCCTGCTACCGAACCTGCAAACGCTTCAGCTCCCCTTCATTCCTATGCTGCACTATCAGCTGGGGGCAAATTTACCTGCTGTCGATTTTTATTCCATACTTTCCTTGTTTCCTTTTTTATAGATAAGTGGGTTGTGAATCATGTGGGGAGTCAAATGGACCTGCAATCAAATTCCTACTCTGACTCAGGTCTTGGAGGAAAATGGTTTGCTCCAGTAAACCTCAGGTTTTTTTCCTGGAGAAAATGGGAAGAGAGTGATGATGTATAGGATGGGCCTCTGTGCTATTTCAGTACACTTTTGCTGTGAGGTGCCTGGTCTGGAGGTGGCCCACAAGGTGTGAGGGCACCAATCCCCACTGCTCTCCCTCTGCACTGCAATTCCAGGGGTCAGTGCTGGGCCTCTTCTCGCCTTCTGTTCCCTTGAGGATTTTGCAAAGATGAGCAAGTGGGGATGAAATAGAAGGCACAAGATGTAACCAAGGAGAACATAAGACAAAATGGCAGCTTCTATTCTGTACTTCTATTTATTTGTGTGTATGTGTAGAACAGGGAGATAAGCTAGATGTGTGGGGGGAGGAGATGATAGGACTCACCAGAGATAGAGTGGGGAGCAGAACAAGCAGGTTGACAAAGTACACTGGTGAAAGGAGCAGTGGGCCAGACAGGAGAGGCTCACTGCACCATATGTGGGCATCTCCCTGGCTGGGGAAGAACTCGGGCCCATAGTGGTGATGGCACTGAGACTTAACCCCTAGGCCACCAGGGAGGCCCCTATTCTGTAATTTTTAACTTTTTAAAAAATTGAGTCTAACTCACTCCTGCTTAATTTCAACTTGATACTAAGCTAAAAAAATTAAAGTGACAGATGCTTACACACATGTGCACGCACACACACACACAGAAGCAAAGGATATTCAAGAGTGGAATTCTATGGGGGTAACAAGTAATGTAGAAAAGTAAATAGGCATCATGTCATTTACAAATATTATCCATTGCTTTTCTTTTTCTTCATTCCAAATATAATAAGGCAAAATTTGATTGAGAAGAAAATAGATGAGCTTCTCCAACCCCCTTAGAGTTCCTTGTGTGTACCCCTGCTCTGCCTAGTGACTCAGAGAAACTCGACTAGTTTTCTAGCTGTGCTCTGAGTCATGGGATGCAGAGATGAATGTTATCTGAGCTTCACCTGCTAGTGAAATCACTCAGTTAGAAAGGAGAGCAACCTCCCTAAAGGAAGTTCCTACATTTATTCTCATTTCAGCATTCTCTAGCTGCCCCTAACTTGCAGCAGGGGTCATTGGACATATGAGGGGCTTAGCAACCTCCCTAGTTCACAAAGAGGCTAAAGTGTGGTTTAGCTGAGCTCATTCACTCATTCTATCAAAAAATGTTGATCAAGAACCTTGTAAAGCACCAAAGAGTTATCCTTACCAAACCAAACATAGTCTCTGACCTATGGATTCCAACAATCTAAATGGAAGATAAACACTAATATTGACAGAGCATATTTACTCCATATATTACAAAGCATATTTACTTAATATAATTACTAATATTTACTAATACTTGCACACATTAATAGGCAGTGTACAGAAAAATGAATGAGCCTATTTTAATAATAGGAAGACCACCTATAGCTTGGTGTAGCAGGAAGAATCTATACCAGGTAGCGATTTTGTGAGATTTGGTGATCCAACTTGGTAAGGAAAAAGGAAACTCATGAGAGATGAGATATTGGTGACTTTTGAGGAGGCAAAGTTCAGAGAAATAAAGGCCAAGTCAGACTGGGGCTTGCTGGATAACATATGTCAAAAACTTGGACGACTTGCAAAAGCTACTGATTTTTTTCCAAGTTTTTTTTTTTTTTCCTAAATTTATTTTCTAAGTTTTTGGTAATTGAGGTGACCGTGGTTTATGTGCTGCATTAGACTTAGGGTATAGGTTCCAGCCTCTTTAGATGTATGTTCCTAAACCACACCCAGCAGCAAAGCATCCATTATCCACCATAGTCTTTGTTTCCCCACCCCTGTTTCTGCCCACCCCACTTTCTGGTAGTGCCAATTCTATGATCAGGTTTCAAGGGTTTATTCTGGAAGAATTTTCTTGCTCTCAACATATTTAGTCAATTTAGAATATGAAGAGAATTATAAATTGATCTTGTTTCATGACAACTTAAATTTTAGTTTATTCTGTGGTAAACACACATGAAATACAAAAGTATAATTACTGTTTTGTAATGTAACTTGTTAAACTTAACTAAAGCTTGTTAGAATTCTTGTTTGTAATAGGCATATGCAAATATAAAGAAATTACTCATATAAAAGTTAACTTGAGAGTCCCATTTGACATTGAATGCTAAATTCTTATTTCTAAGTATTTAAAAGATTGTTGATAAAGCTAAATATGAGACACCATCATTACACTATTTTGAAGGAGGTAGATATTCATGTCAGACAAGATTTAGATATTTAGGTTGACTGTATTAAAATTGACTGATTCATTGGAAAGATTCTTTTGGAACTGTGTACATAGTATGGAGAACTTGTGAATTTTGCAATGGCAGAAATGTGTTTCTTACTCTCTTGGTAGTGGTTTATATAATAGAGCCTGCATTGTCAAAATGATTTTGTCATGTTTGCCTTGGAATTAAATGAGTCAAAGGAAACTATGCAGCTGCATTATAATGCATAGAATTTTACTGGGAGATAATTTTTTTTTTTTAGTTCAACAACAGAGATAAATGATTATTTATTGAGCCCTGAAGCCATCTCCTGCCCCTTGAGGAGCTAACACACTGTGTCTTGATGAGCACATTAGATTCTTCACTTTTGAAGTTCCATTCCCAATACATAGACAGGGAGACTCACACAGACACAAACACTCAGATATTTATTTTTAATCAAGTTATGTGAATGCATTGTATGAATGTTGTGAAAACACTCTTAAACAGAAACATTGTTTTTTAAAAAGAAGTCGAAAGTCACATTGGACCCACTCTTTGAAATGTATGCATGTCACACCAACAGCAAGCCATGTATTACTTCCAGAACATCCCTGTGAACACCCATAAACATGTCTTTTTTTAATTTTCTTGAGATTTGGGTCCTTAAGCAGAATGCTCCCTGATGATCAGCAACAGCCAAGTATTT
>NW_004567119.1:13672364-13776580 GCF_000260355.1 Condylura cristata | reverse complement strand
ATATACTCAAAATATCTGCTGACTGGTCATTTGAGGAACATTAATGCTAAGTGTGCTGAGAAATGCAAAGTAACTCATGGCTTATTTTAAGAAGGTAAAAAAAAATCTTCAAAAGTAAATACTAAGTTTCTTTTATTTCTCAAGTAAAGCCTGGCTTATATTTTCCTTTGGTGAGTTAAAGAGGTCTTCAGTATAACCAATTATAACTGTGGCTAGAAAATGAATTATGAGCTCAGATATGAAGCAATAACTAAGGGAGATTACTTGGAATAAAATCTCTCATCCAAAGATACAAATATGTGAGGGGAAAAAAAATGTGTTCTAAAAATGGAAAACTTCACTGCAGGTGCCTGCTATTGGCAATGTCATGTAATAAAGTAGTTGGCATTGATCTATGTTTTCATAAACCCTGTGGTATTCTGTAGGCTTATTAGTGAAGTGTACTTTGCAAAGTTGCTGGTTTGAATGCCTTTCTAAGGGTGAGTGCTTCTCAAGAGGAAGAAATGAGCCCCTTACTTTTTCAGCAGTTGTTATAAATGACTTCTGCTGGGATTAGAAGAGGAGGCAGGTCTAAGATAAAAATGATTGTAAGACACTTGGAGGTTCTCCACCACCTGCAGAATATCAACTTCACTGGCACTGAAACATTCAGTATGTGGATCTTCCTCGTGATATAATGGAACAGCCAGATCTGAGGACAAATTGTGGTTGCTAACAACTACCCCAAGCCTTAATGGCAGTGACAAGGAGTGACAGAAAAGCACCACAGAACCAAGATTTAAACAAATTTCATTGCCACTTGCAAGGCACTGCAGATACCCACTCTGTGTTTTATTCATTTCCACATTGGCACCCTTGTTAATTATTTTAACACTACTTAGACTTGCTCCACTTTGCAATACCTAACATGTAAGCCAAATATTTAATAAAACATTAGTTTTTGTCCTTTAATAAAACACCTCCATTTTCTTATAGAATCTTTCATAGTTTTTGAGATGTCTACTTTATACTGCAGAAAAATATGGAACTATTTCTCATAGTCACCGATGATTATCTACTTCATCAACCACAAAACCTTTGAATTTCTAAAGGATTAAATACAAGTCAATATGTGAAACTGCAACACTGGGTGGGCCTGGATATTATTGCTAACATTTAAAAATAAAGTAGTTTGGCCCTCCCTGGTGGCACAATGGGTTGAAGCGCAGCACTGCAAGCTAGCAGCAGCTGCTTCAGTGCTGGTTCGATCCGTGGCCCTGGAGGTGACCACATGGCGAGCAGACCACGCCTGACGCGCCCACTGCTCCCCTCAGCAGTGTAATTCCTCGATCTGCCTGTTCTGCTCCCAACTCTGTCTCTGGTGAATCCTCTCACCCTCCGCACCTCCGACCTGTACCCCAGTTCGTGTATGCATAAATAAATAAATCTTTTTTAAAAAATAAAAGAGTTTGTACAAGGTTGCTATTACAATCAAATTTTTAGAATGTGGATGCATAAAGAAATTGTCTTAGGGGATCTCTCAGTTGGTTTCATTATAGCTATAAGAAGAGACAAAGAATCAGGTCCTATAAAAATGTGAAACTTACATCTTTATCTAATTTTCTCATAAGATTTTTGACATAATTCTTTTGAGAACAGAATAATTCCAGGAAGCAACCAATAGCCTGAAAACCATCAGTTCCACTGCATTTCAAGGTCAGTTAAGTTGCTGAATCTAGAGAAAATCATGCCAAGACTACTCTCTCCAGCAGTGCAGCTGGAAGACAGCAGATGTAATGGCAGCCTTGACTCACTGCATATATTTTACTGGTGTCTTTGTGGGAACGGTGGCTCCACTGAATCTCTAGCCATTCCCTCTTTCTAGGACCTCCCAAGCTCCCCCTTTTTTTTAAACCATCTGTTCACTCTCCCACATTAGATTAAATTCCCATTAGGGTAATGACCAATGTCAGAAATTATCCCAGCTGAATAACAGATAATATATTCCATTTCTTGTTTATTCATCACTGAAGCATTTGTTGGGTTCGCTATAGGCAAATATCAATCGACTTTTCTAACTTTCTTCAGTAGTTTTGTAATAATTTGTCGTACTTCATGCATAATGTTTTGGGGATAACACTGGAAAAGCATGAAAACTACAGATTGAAAATTCAGTTACACTGACGACTCACTTCTGCAATTTACATTTCTCTTCAATATCTTCCATTCTTATAAGAATGTACATTCTTATGGGAATTGAAGAATGACGGGAAAGTGTCAATACACAGAATGTTGATTGGATTATTCCCATATGTGAGCAAATATGATTAGATGACCTCCCAGAAGGCTAGAGCATAATTCCATACTCAGAAAGGTGATTAGCATGCATTCTTAAAATGCAATGATTTATAACTACTCCCTTTACAAGAGAAATATTCTTGCTTCTGTGCAATGTTGAAAACAATAGAAACTATCACTGCAGAATTAGAGTCAATTTTTGACTATCACGGAGATTTATTTCAAAGTGTTCTTGAAACTCTTCCTTAGCTATAAATTCGATAAAACCAGAAGAACCTTTGGAAAATTAGTTGCAGATTGAGAAACATTATCTAAAGATTCTTTGTGAAATTTAACTGTAAATTATTCATCTTACCTGAGTCTGCAGACACACAAAAGTCATGTTTAAAAAAAAAAAATCATGCTTTCAAAATCTGCTAGTTCTCCAACATAGCCATGAATATTTCTCAAACTTGATAGTCATTTTTACTGTTGCTCATAGTGTTCTAGCTTCAGAAACAAATGCAAACGTGTAATGGTTATTTGGATAGAGACAAAATCATGCTTATAAATAAACACAAAATCATGCTTGTGAAACATAAACATAGACAATATATATTTAATATAAGTAAGAGTAGATGCATAATTAAGACAAATTTTATACTTGAAATATATTTTAATATTTAGCCAGTTGATAAAGTTAACGTTATTACCTCAGAATAATTATTTGATGTTCCTTCAAAATTATTATGCTCTTAATGATTTTTTTTTTGGTAGGAGAAACAAACCCTTGTACTATACAGTCTAGCACTCTATGCTGATGGCTAGGGGCATCAGTCATCAAAAAATTTCTGTGTCTGTATATATAAAGAAGTTAAATTGCTACATCACTAGAAAATTATGAAATTAAATTTTCTAATTATGAAAATAGAAATATATTTTTCTTTTATCTTTAGAAGATTTTAATGAAAATGAATAATGCAGTCAATAGTCATTGATAGCATGTTATCAAAGAAACTATTTATATGGATAGTACTTGAAAAATTTCCAATTTCTAAAGCCTTTTTCTCCCATTTTTTGAGTAAACCTGATTGTTTGTGAGACTTAAAAAAGAAGTAACTTTCTCTAAATTCCTGCAATTTTTACTATTTATGGTAATAGTCTAAAACTGTAGGTTAGATATTTTTATTCTTATAATGAAATACTTTTTTTGACCAACCTAAGAACTTCATTCCATGAATTGAAATTTCATGTGTGTGTTCATGTCCCTGTATGCATGTATATGTCAGGGTATGTGAAGGGTGAGTTACAAGTGAGATAGATGTGGAGCTGTAACTCTGGGAATTGCTGAATTTTAGAAAGGAAATAGATATGAACAGTTAACTGCCTGGATTTACAAATTTGAACTTCTTGGCTTGATACTGCCTGTTGCTTTAAATGTCAGTGAAAGGGGTATCTTGTGTACTGGTATTTTATCAAGTATCCCAAATAGTGCATGAGACAAAATAATTCAGTAGACAAGTTATTGTTGCAGTGGCTGTGATGATTCTCATTGGGACAAAGTAAAGGATAACACATGATAGCCTGTTGCTTTTAGTTTAAATATATTTTATAATTGTTGCTTTTAATTAATTACTGAATACCCTTTAAATAGACATTGCCACAAATCTCAATGATATATCCATTATTTTCTTCTGGATTAGCCACAAATATCAATGACTTATCCATTATTTCTACTGGATAAGCTCTTGGTTTTCTAGGACACAAAATCATTCAGAGCCATTGTAATAGCATTTTCTCCATGATTGAATTACCATTGTTGGACTTCCCTTCTGGCTGAAGCTGTAGTTGTATTGACAAGGTGCATTCAGTTTCCAAATCTAAGTCTAGCCAGTACTGAATTTTTAAGAGTGGGTCAGGTCTAGAAATAGAGCCAACCAAGACGAGTAGACTTTGGAAGGGGAGGAAAAAGTGAAGGGTGAGTTACAAGTGAGATAGACGTGGAGCTGTAACTCTGGGAATTGCTGAATTTTAGAAAGGAAATAGTTCTGTATGCCCAAATAATTAAATCTTAAAAAAAAAAAAAAAGTCAAGACTAAAGTTATGGAAAGTGAATTAAACAAGATGCAAAGCAAAATATGGATAGATATAGATACAGAGATAAGAGAGAGAGAGTGAAGGAGGAGGGAGAAAAAAGGGAGAGAGAAAGTGGGGGAGAGGAGAGATTGAAGACTTCTGATGCCTGGATGGATCCTCTAAAGCAGTGACTTGGAAACTGAAGTTTTGTTTTGTTTGTTTGTTTGTTTGTTTTTTTAAAGATTTGTTTATCTATTCATACAGAACTGGGGTACAGGCCAGAGATGCGGAGGGTGAGAGGATTCACCAGAGACAGAGCGGGGAGCAGAACAGGCAGATTAATGAAGTACACTGCTGAGGGGAGCAGTGGGCAGGCCAGGAGAGGTCTGCCTTGCCATGTGGATCTCCCCCAGGGCAGATGGGAATCGAACTCATTCAGAAGTAGCCCAAGCTTCTTAGTGCTGCGCTTTAACCCTCTGCGCCACCAGGGAGGGCCCTTTGTTTGTTTTTTTAAGATTTATTTATTAATGCATATAAAACTGGGGTACAGGCCAGAGTTGCAGGAGCGGTGAAAGGATTCACCAGAAACAGAGTGGGGAGCAGAACAGGCAGATCGACGAAGTACACTGCTGAGGGGAGCAGTGGGCAAGTCAGGAAAGATCTGCCACACCAGGTGGGTCACCTCTGGGACAGGGATCCAACTCATGCTGAAGGGGCTTTAGCTTCTAAGTACTGTGCTTTAACCCACTGCACCACCGGGGAGGGCATGAAGGATTCTTTTTTAAGAAGCTTTTCTAGAACCTCTGACTCTGATAAATATTGAGGATTCAGAGCCATTTGGAGAACTTCTCCCTCCAGGCTTTCATACATGAGTTAAATCCTATCAGTCTGTCCAATTCTTGGGTGCAGGATATGTGTTGACCTCTTTATGATCCAAGCTCCTTAGCATATGGATGCTAGTAACAGAGTTCCAAAGGTCGATTCCCTGAGTCTTATTTCCTTTTCCAGTTTCTATGTTTGGAAACTTGCTCCTGAAAATGGCATGTCCGTATTGTTCCCACGTGTGAACTTCTAGATCTAATTCTCTTCCATGCACCACAGACTGCATTCATCAGTTTGGTTAGTGTCCTTCTATGACTTTGTTCTTATCATTGATTTAAGGACCCAATCCCAGACTTGCTGTTGTCAGTTCTCCTCAAAAACATTGTAATTCTGGGCAAATCATCCCATTAGTATCATCCTAAATTAGGTATTTGCTCAGCACTTCCAATTTTAGTGTAACCCACATTATATTTGCCATTATTTATTTTCTTGTTGGAATTCCCTATACACTTGTTTTATTGGTTACTTACGATTTAATATATATATATATATTTTTAACTTTTCATAACCATCTGGGTTTCTGTCATCAACAGATAATTTTAGGTTATATTCCTGTATGCCTGCCTGTGGCCTATGTATTTTCAGACTCTGGTTTGTAGTAGATACAAGTAAATGAGGATTTATCCTAAGAATGTGTCTGCATAAACACTATAAACTCAGAAAGAACCATGCTGTCTACAAGGATAAAATAATCTATCTCTTTTGCATATTTTGCATAAAAGCCATACACTGTTATTTGTTTCTCATGTCATCTCTATTTCTACCTGCCAGCTTTTTCATCTCTTATAATTTGCCTAACATTTTACTTTCCTATAATCCTTCTCTCCTTCACAATTGTTTTGTTTCAAATATTTCTTTACCGCGACAAGGCCATCAGTATGTTTCTCAGTTAAATAACTACTTACTAGTTGCTATTGTTCAGGAACCTTTGCTGTGTGCCACAAATCATAAGTTATGGGTAAGAGGGCATTGTTCCCCTGCTAAGTTGTCTACAGGTGCTTAGCACTGGACCAGTGAGTTTTGCAAAGGGAAAGGTGGGCCAGAGGATACAGTTGCTGTCCAGCCTCATTGTCCCAAGCAAGGCATCTGTGTCGGGTAACTATGGTATATGTAGTATGCTGTCTTGTGGGAATATTTATGTCCATGACTCTGAATCCTAGAAACTGAGAGAAAGCACATTTTTCAAATTTTTTCTCCTCCCTTCTTTCCTTCCTTTATTTTTTTTTAAATTTATTTATTTATGCTTATAGAACTGGGGTACATGCCAGAGGTGTAGTATGTAAGAGGATTCCCCAGAGACAGAGTGGAGAGCAGAGCAGGCTGACTGATGTAGCACACTGCTGAGGGGAGCAGCGGGCGGGTCAGGAGAGGTCAGCCGCACCATATGGGTCAGTTCCCTGGCTGGGGATCGAACTCATGCTGCAGTGGCTTGGGAGAGTTTTAATTTTTTATTGATTTTTAATTAATTTTTTTATTGATATAGCATTCACGTACAGTACTGTATGATTTAAGGCAACAGGTTTACACTGATGTCATCACACCCCACCCACCACCAAAGTACCCACAGTCCTTTACCTAGAACATTTAGAACATTGTGTCCCCCCTGCTTTGTTCCCATCCTATCCTCCCTCTCCTCCAAGCAGCCTCAATTCCACATTCATCTTATGAGGGTCCATCTGGTTAACTTTGTCTGCTCCTTTGTTATTTCTCTATGTCCTAAATCCTGTGGTATTTGTCAGGAAGCAGATTTTTAAACCTATAACATCATATGGTGGCAAGAATCTTAAATAATTTTACTCTTTTAGCCATCAGCTTGATTCAGATTATAAATAAATATTATTTAGAGAAATCCAGAAAGATTTGTTCTTCGCAGTCATTATGCAGATTACAGTGATTTAGGGAAAGTGATGTCTTTGAAAATAACTATTAAAACACTAAAATAACTTTAGAATTATTTGTAAGTAATCTATATAAATGAACAGCAGCAGGGAGACTGACTCTAAGAATTTTTATCTGCTGAAGATTATAAATGTGCAACCTATATAATAAATCATCTTTTAAAAGCTTTCAGATGATTAAAGAGAATACCTCACAAGCCAAATTTCCTTCCTTTCCACAGATGGAGACTTATGAGACAGTCCTTAATGATGAAAATATACTGAACATTCTAGTTCAAGCTTCAGGAAAGGACTCTGAAATTGAACAGAGTGCCTTCATTTGGCTGACACATTTAAAAGTTCTTTCAGCTCTTGTAATAAATTTTCAAATGCACATAAAATAATCGAGATAGAAATAAAACTCCTGTTAGAAAATTTGGCTAATTAAAACAAATCCATTTTAAAAAGCATTAATGTTATAATTGGCATATGTCTGGTAAAGCTCCCAAGAAAAAAGAATGCATTCCTGCTTCCCCTGCCCACTGGCAATGCTTTCTCACAGTGGCTTTATTTTTAAAAGGCAGCTTAGAGATTCACTCAGGATCATAGGGAGAGCTGGTTGCATAAGTAACTTCTCTAGATTCTAAGGGAGTCTCCAAGGATAAGAAATGAGAGTCCTAGGAAATCCCTTTCAGTGTAGTCAGAGACTTGGAGCAAAGGGATCTATTTATATGGAGCATTGACAAATTGTCTTCATCATTAACCATTGAAAAGCATTATAAAAATCATACAATTCAATATTCCCGTAAATTAGGGATTCTACCAAGATATTCTTTGCCAATTCAGACAACATGCCCTGCCATTCAGGTCTCACAAAATACCCCTGGATTCTGAAAAACTGCTTGATTTTTAAAATTTTTTATGAAGACTTGGATGAAATAATTAACCATGACTTGGATTCCTTCCTCTTCCTGCTCTCCTCCTACTTCTCTCCCTTTTTTCTTCCCTTCACACTCATTACAATTGACAGTGAACTTCATTTACACCAGCCACATAGGATATCCTGGGTGCAAATCTATGCAAATTCATCACACCAGTTTTAATATTTGTACCTAGATTTCCCTTCATCTTGACCTAATCATTGTATATTTTGAGATTTGCAAGCCAATTCAAATCCTTTATGGAATTGAAAAGAAAAAATATGTATTGGCATTCTGTAGCAAGGAATCATAGAGTCACGGGCTTGTTCCAGTTCACACTGAGGAGCAAATCTTGAGGACAGATTGGTGATTGTGGTCCACGGCCCCACGTCCTGCTATGTAAACACTGCCTCAATAACACCATTGTCAAACACTTGAAAGCTGTTTTACTTGCTTAAGATTATAGAAATACCATTATGGAAGCTCATTTCACAGGTCTGGACCTGTCATGTCTAAACTACCTGCCAAGAATAACTACAGGACCCTATTATCTAAAAGCTGCTCTTAGGAAGCCTCAACCTGGCTTTCTGGAAGAATATAATCGACTGAAAAAACATGGATTTTCACATCTATATTTTGTTCACATCTATTTTTGCTTTCTACAAAAGTTCTTTAAATTCATGTGGCATCCCTCATACAGTTGGCTTTGAAAACACTTTAAAAAGAGGTTCCACCTTATTTATTCAGGATGATTGATAGGGACATATTAAGATTGGAAAGAATTAAAGATTGTGGAATACATGGTGGAAAAAGAATTCTATTATTGTCAAATATGTATGGGAAAGCAGTTTCAAGTCAGCAGCAAAGGTCACAAATCTGTTTTATCATATTCTATCCTATCATAAAAGTTTATAAAAATTAAATTTAGATTAAGGAATAGTAGTAAAAGTAGTAGTAAATAAACTTTTTTTTCCCTGAAGATTTATCTCTTTATACATACAGAACTGGGGTACAAGCCAGAGGTGCAGGGACAGTGAGAGGATTCACCAGAGACGGAGTGGGGAGCAGAACAGGCAGATTGAGGAAGTACACTGCTGAGCGGAACAGTGGGTGAAACAGGAGAGGTCTGCTGCACCAGGTGATCACCTCCAGGACTGGGAATTGACCTCTCAATGAAGTGGCTATGGCTAGCTTGCAGTGCAGAGCTTTAACCCATTGCGCCACCAGTAAATATAATTTTACTGTATTAAGTTATTTTATTTTCATATGTATGTGACAGTTTCCCATTGTTTATTTTTGTTTATTTTTTACCATGCTCACAAGCCCTTTTCTCCTTTGATTCAGTTTTGAACCTTTCCACAGTCCCATCCGAATTAATCCACCACTCACAATTTATGGAGACTTTAAAAAATAAAGAAATTTGCTATCTCAGGACAACTTTGTATGGTCTATTGATATGAAATATGCTGTAAAACAAGAATTTTAGTCTTTCATTTATCTTCCTAAAGGCTTATCCTGGTATGAGC
This sequence comes from Condylura cristata, assembly GCF_000260355.1. NCBI lineage: Eukaryota > Metazoa > Chordata > Mammalia > Eulipotyphla > Talpidae > Condylura > Condylura cristata. The sequence continues at coordinate 13,767,043 of NW_004567119.1, read as the reverse complement.
TATATTATAGTAAATGAGGTTACATGGAATTTGTTCCTTATATTCCACTGTCATATTCCAAAATAGAAAGTTTGGCAGTATTCCTAGAAGTAAGGCTACAGGAGAGCAGGTAGATTCATAAAAGGAAGCTCAGTGTTTACGTGAAGGTGAGTACACAGGGGAGTCTCTTGTTAAAAGCACCTCTGCATGTTTTTCATGCCTCTCTCACTGAGCTGGCTGAGTCCCACACAAAGACTTTCTGTTCCATGCACTCAAAATATTTATCAAATTTTCCTAAAACCGTACACATACCTCACTGAATGTCTAGACAGGAATAATTAGTATTTAAAGTAAAGGATAACTTATGATGAATTGTGAACACTGGTGACTAGTTGATTGAATGTGTGTAGATGTTTTGATATTTAAGTTCCATGAAAAACATCAGTTTCCTGAGCTTGTCTAGCTAGGATTCTATTTTCTCTCAGACTCACCAAGCTTTCTTGTCATTCCCAGCCCAGAGTTCACATCTGTCAAGTTAATTTGCTGCCTGACCTACATATGAGATTTGCCTGTCTCTAGTATCATATGTGATTGGCTTTTAATGAGAATTCTTTCACTCCACTTTAGCTAATCACTTCTCTACCTGCCTTCAAAATGAATTCTCAGCAGCTGACCATATCTGGAAGCTTCCATCACATGTACCTACTTATCCTATTTTTGTCTGCAGTAAATAAATACCCACTATTTCCTCTAGATAGCGATTCAGTATGGTTGCGATGTGTCCTTCTTCACTCTGTTATGTTCTATGTGTCAAAATTTAAAAATCAAATCTCTGTACGAGGCCAGATATGGTGCATGTTGGTATAACCTACCATGTTAATTTTGTGGATACAGTGATCTTCAAATATACAATGTGCCCTTTTTGTATGTATCCTCTCAGTTAAAGTGACCCTAGAGCTATTGTTCTATTGAACAATGTTTTGAAAAAGGTTAGTAGGTCATGTGAGCTCAGGAAGTTGATGTTAATGAAGAAATGTCCTGATTGCAAAACATTTAGAGCCTGCCATGTGTTGCAATACAGAACTCTTAAAAATGGATTCATCTAATACATGGGATTTTCTAAATGTGAATGGGAACATTATATTCTAAAACAGTTTTGCAGATTATATTTGGAGTACTTTGGAAGCTGTTATCTGAGGCAGCTAAACATGGCCCAGTGACTCAGTGTTCTGTCTTTTTAACATTAACAACTGTTATGGTTTTTTTTAAATTATTTGGCTATTTTTCAAACACTTATTTTTAAGAAAACTATCTATTGACCCACCCACTATTCCACTCAGCAGTTGGCCAGTTCTGCTCCCCACTCTGTCTCTGGTGAAGCCTCTCACCACCCCTGTACCTCTGGCCTGTACCCCATTTCTGTGTGCATGAATAAATAATCTTGAAAAAAAAAGAAAGAAAGAAAAAGGATAACGCCATTTGTAACAACATGGATGGAACTGGAAGGGATTATGTTGAGTGAAATAAGACAGACAGAGGCAAATACTTGTTTACTTCACTCATGTGGAATATAGAGGAAGAAAACAAAAAAAAATGAGAAAACTAAAATGAAAGAAAATGTATTCAAGATAAATGTTCTATATGTTGAGCAAGTGACATACAAAATGGTATTGAAATTATTGTAAGATATGTACATTTGAGCAATGTATTAATGTTTATATGGAATAAATGGGATTAAGAAGGGTAGCCTAGAATGCTTGCAGACAGCATAGGAGGATCTGATAATCAGGCAGAAAATGGAAGTCTCAGTTTTCAGGACAGAAAATGTTTATGTAGAACTCTGGGGCTAAATAGCAATTCATATATGAAAGAAAAAGAATGAGCATATCATTTAATATTTGGAAAGCATGCCATGTATGCATTTTTCTATAAAAACATATTCATTCTCCTTAGTGAAATATAAGTACAAAAAAATCAAATATAGAGAAATTGGAGTTATAAACTGAATGATGGAAAAAATAAAACCCATTAAGTATTGCTGAAATATATTTATTGAATGCAAAAGTATAGATAGTACAGAATAATAATTGAATAATAATGAAAACTTTCTAAATTATTTTGTTAACAGTAGTAATTAACAGGAGAGGCCTATAAAAAGCACACTCAAATTCTAATCCAATATAGCATTCAAAAGAAATGAAAAAGTTAAATGACTCAATAATGTCCACTCAAATTGTTTTTCAAAATTATAAATGTAAGATAAATCTTTTAGGTTTTTTTTTAAGTACCTTTGTTCAAAATATAATTTGAACTGTGTGCTTCTGTCTCAATAGCATAAAAGAAATGAGATGAGAAAACTTATCAAAAAATATAATAAATTTGGCTACCCCAAAATTAGAAATTTTCATCAAATTGCATTGCAAATAAAAAAAACCAGCAGGTAAGCCATGAACAAAATATTTTCTAAAATTGTTGCATATAAAATATTAAAAAGTAAAGTATCATATCAAAAGAAACATGAACACGAGTTAATAGTAATAAAACTTTGCATTTATCATTTTAAATATTAAATATTGATTTATCGTAGAACCAAATTACACAATTCACTTGAGTCATATATATTTTAAGCAGTTGTAAGCTTTTATTCATTTATTCTTTCCTTTTTTTTTTTCAGTAACAATCCCAGTATTTCCCCAATTATTTCTATGTACTTTTTAAAAGTATTCCAAATAGCTACTCAGTGCCTAATAGTCTGATTCTGTTTCCAAAATTAATTTAACCATTGATCCCTTTCATTATTATGTTTCTACTTTTTTTCTGAGTACACCAAAATTAGGTTCTTAAGATTAGAGCTAATAGCAAATGTGTTTTTCACAGTCCAGGTGGAAACGTTCAGTATTCTAGAACTAATAGAGGAGGAGGGAGTGATTTCCTTTGGAAAGCATACCCTAGCAACAAGTTATTGTTTCTTATATTAAAGATAAAAGAATTTTTAGCATTCAGTTGGTCTACTGTAGCACTTCTAGATGTTTGCTGTGTGGCAGTGGGGAACTCACCATGAAACTAATACAATGTTAAGTTTCAGGTTCTCTATTGGCACCGGTCTCACTTTTACAAGATACTCAGAGGGGCTACAGTAATTTGTTTTTGTCAAAGCTGGATCACATTTTATTTATAATCTGAATTTTTGAGGATTTTCTGTACTGTTTTGCAAGGTGTCTATACCAGTTTATCCCACTGTGGTGCACACAGTTATTTCAGTTGTATGTATCTGAAGAATATGAAAACACTAATTAAAGAGATATATGCACCCCTATGATCATGGTAGCATTATTATTTTTTTTAAGATTTATTTATTTATTTGTACAGAACTGGGGTATAGGCCAGAGATGCGGAGGGTGAGAAGATTCACCAGAGACAGAGTGGGGAGCAGAACAGGCAGATGATCAAAGTACACTGCTGAGGGGAGCAGCGGGCTGGTCAGGAGAGGTCTGCCGCGCCATGTGGATCTCCTCCAGGGCAGGCGGGGATCGAACTCATGTGGAACAGACTTAAGCTTCTTTGTGCTGTGCTTTAACCCGCTGCACCACCAGAGAGGGCCCCATGGTAGCATTATTTATAATTGTCTACTTAAGTGCCCATGGATGGATGAATGCATGTAGATATGAATACCACACAATGGGATACTTGCAATAAAAAGGGAGACATCATTATCATTTGCAGCAACTTGGATTGACCATGTAGGTATCATGTTACATGAAACACATGAGACAAAAAGTGTTATTTCACTCACATGTGGAAGACAAAAGAACAAACCATTAGACTACATGAATAAAATGGTGTTTACTAGCAGGAAGAGGGAAGAAGGGGGATAAATTGGGTACTCATTTATTTATGTTTTTATTCACCTCTGTTAGAATATAAACTTAGAACAATAGGAAGCAAAGTGGGTTAAAGCGCAACATTGCAAGCTGGCCACAGCTGCTTCAGTGTGAGTTTGATCCCAGGCACGGAGGTGACCCATGTGGCACAGCAGACCTCTCCCCTCTGCTCCTCTCATTGTACTTCATCAATTGACCTGCTCTGCTCCCTATTCTCTCTGGTCTATACTCTCATCAACCCTGCACCTCTGGCCTGTACCTCAGTTCTACATGAATAAATGAATAAATAAACCTTTTTTTTTTCTTTAAAAAAAAAAAGGCAACATCATAAAAAAAAAATAAAAGAACAACAGGAACTGTACTCTGGTTATTGACACCATATTTGTACATAATAGCACATAGTAGGTCCTCAATAAAAGTTTGAGTTGAAATCATTGTGTTCCAGGCATACTTTGTGTTTTCTCCTAATTGATAATGAGAGGGAGGTTTTGGAAAAGGGAAAATGCAGAATTAAAAAAGGGAATTTGTTTTAAATCCATGGAATATAGTCTCTGGAAAAATCACATTTTAATTTCTCTAATCATGTGAATTCCTCTCACTCTTCTGAGTAATTACAAGAAAGAAAATATACAACTGGCACAAACACATGATGGAAATTTGTTTCACTTATAAAGAAGGCTTTTCAAAACTGTTATATATATACAGTTTTCCTTATCACTTAAGCATTTAGAGTAAATTTTTGTGTCAGCAAAACACTCTTGAAAAAATTCTTTATGAGCTTCTAAAATATGAATTTTGATAGGTCTTCCCACATATGAAAAAACACAAATATATACAAAAATAATAATTTCTCATCATTTATATATACACGACATTTTCTACAAGCAAGTTAAATATTTATCAAATGTCTATGACAAATAGGAAATATTAGATCATCCTTTTCTTAATTTTGAAAACAGCAAGGACTAATTTTTCATAATCTGATGCCCTCATTTATTAATACAAATATGTATGAAGATGAATAATTCATTTTAAAAACAAAGAACATATTTCTACTCAAGCTCACTCATGGAAAATATGTTTTATTATTCTTTTATTTACAAAATAATTATATTGTCAATGAGCCCCTGAGCTTGATCTTCCTAATAGTAGTGATGATTAATGCAGCAGATATTAAGATGAAAATAAATGATGATTTAGAGGAAAAGCTTTAGTCTTTTTTTTTTTTTATCTTCTGTACATAATATTCTTGAAGGAGTTTATCTAATCTGAAGTCGGAAGTGATTCACCTAACATTAAGGTGATTTTATCTTGAACATGTAGTTGTCTTCTAATTAAAACCTTGTACCAATGGAGTGGAGGGGTGTGTTAAAGCTAAGTGAATTTATTTTTTTTTAAAGATTTATTTATTTGTATATACAGAACTGGGATACAGGCCAAAGGCTGAGGGGTGGCGAGAGGCTTCACCAGAGATAATGGGGAGCAGAACAGGCAGATCGACGAAGTACACTGCTGAGGGGAGCAGCGGTTGGGTCAGGAGAGGTCTGCCTCGCCATGTGGTCACCTCCGGGGCAGGCAGGAATCGAACTCATGTGGAAGTGGCTTTATCTTCTCAGTGCTGTGCTTTAACCCGCTGTGCCACCAGGGAGGGCTGTGAATTTAATTTTAATGCATGAAAACATCTATAGATAAACAGCTTGAAGGGACTGTTGGAGATTAGAATGTGTAACTCTTTCAGTCCATAAACTCTAAAAGGAAAAATAAGGTGAACTATATACAACAGTCTTTGAAACCAAAGAGAGAGTGTAGTCGTCATAGAGGAACTTTCAGAAATGTAAAGGATATAATGCAAGTGGGTACATTAAGGAGAGCTGCCTCGAAAAGCATAGTTGAAAGGTAAATTAACAAAGAACTATATGGCTTTAAGAGGAAAGAAAAAAAAAATTAAGATTTTTTTTCAAAAAAAAATTTATGCGTACAAGAACTGGGATTCAGGCTAGGCTAGGGAGATATGGAGGGATGAGAGGATTTACCAGAGACAGTAGGGAACAGAACAGGAAGATTGACTGAAATGCACTGCTGAGGAGAGCAGCAAGTAAGAAAGGAGATGTCTGCTGAACCATGTGGGTCACTTTCCTGGTTGGGGGTCAAACTGAGACTACAGTGGTGATAATGCTGAGACTTAACCCCTAGTCTATCAGAGAGGTCCAAAAAGTAAGATACTTCTTGACCCCAGAATCATTTCTAATAAAAGCAGAGCAGGTTCCAGAAAGCGCTCAGGCAGCCCAACTGTCTTTGTTGTGGCTTTGGGCTACCTCCATTGTGTAGTTACACAGAACGCACTTCATTAAAACATCGTAACTCTGTTAACTGATCTAATTTAGGTCAATTGTTTTTTCCCCCAGGATTTATGAGCATATGTTTGGGAGCTATAAGTGACCAGGTGTTCTCCATGTGCAGAAAATCTCTAGCAAGTAAAAAGATGAAGGCAGGGAGCTGTGAGGATGAGAGATAGAGCCAGCTGGTGTTTGATTTTCTCCTTTCAACTTTTCTTGGGATCCAGACTTATCCTTCCTCTTCCGAAGGTTTGCACCCAAAACTCCCAGCATAGTTCACATCAAACATAAATTGACTTAGGAATTTCTGCTACTATAGTGATGAGATTCCTCATTAATACATAACACTTTCCAGTTAAAAATCCCTACAAACATCAAAAAGAAACAAATCTCCAAGACAGCCTCAATTACTTGCAATAAACAGAAAATTTACAGTGCAACAGAGCTAATATCTACAGTGTTAGGTACAGCGGATGGTGCGCTACTAAACTGATAAACATACAGTTTTTATCCTCATGGCATGTATATTTCCTAGGAAAAATAAAGAATTAAATAAGCAATGACAATACATTAAGAAAACTGCCGTGTGATGGGAAACACAGAAGGATGTGAGGACATTGAAAGGGCATCGCTACAGGGATCTGGATGGGGAAATGAGCAGAAAAACTATTCCCTGGAGAGGAAGATCCTGTGTCAATGCTTATAGGTGGGAGAGAAGAATTTATTCCGGGGCTTGAAATAGTGATAGCTCAGGAGGGAAAACACAAAACTCCAAAAAAGTAGAGGGAGAAGTTGTAATAAACAAGAGCAGATAATCAAAAAATATGATATAGTGATGAAGCTTATTATAGGTTATCATTTGTTCTCCACATGAAAAAATATGAAGCAGAATTGTTTACAAATTTCAAAGGAAATGTGACAGGCCCATTGGGGCTGGAAAGAGACAGAGGACTTATATAAAAATTTAGTAAATATTTAGAAATCACTTACAAACTTGATCAAGTTTCTGTCTTCTTACTTTCTTAAAATAAATTAACAAACAAGACTTCCTTACTATTGAAGAATCAGCTTCAGTGTTATCCAAATTAAAAAAGCCTCAGAAAATTAAAAAAAAAAATGGATTTTGAAATTAATTTAATTAATTTGAATTAATGAAAGTAATAAGCTATGATAGGATAAATCATGATCAGAATTTAAGGGTGAGTAAACAAACACAATACACACACACACAAAATAAACTATAAATTCCTATGAACAAACTCCATAGCAAAAAAGATTATATGATATAAAAGTTTCAGCTAGTAAACAGGTAAATGTCTGTTGTATGGTCTTGGTAGCATACAATTACTGTGAAACAAGGCAGCAAAGAGGACATGAGGAGACAAGAATTAAGGGATTTAGAGCAGACAGTTAAATGAATCCAGGTAAGACATTTATGGAACAACTTAAAATATTAACTCTTATTAGGAAAAAAGACTCAAAAAAGGAGTGCTTTTTGGATGGGTGGCCCATAATAATCAAAGGGCTGTAGGATATGAAGTAGTCAGCCAATGCATATAAACTACACATTTAAATATATTTAAAAAACAGCGACAAAATTTACATGCTTGTTGTTAAATAGTGTGAACCATAAAGAAAATTTTTTCATGATTCTTTTCTCTTCCCTGCCCATAGAAAGAGTTGAAAACTCCCTGACACTGATCTCCTCAGAGAAGCACAGGCCCCCTCTTTGAGGGCTGACTCAATGGTCAACTTGTGAGTTGGCCTTGTCCCCCAAAGTGGGAAACAAGTTCAAAGGAGGTCAGACAGGTCAGTTAACTGGGCAGTTCTAAATCCCTCCCCTAGTAACAGTATGGGGGCCTGAAGTCTTTATCGAAGTGCAGTTATACAGATTCTGCAAATCAACTCTGAAGTTCTGAAAGCAAGAAGGAAGAAAAGAAAAATGGAGGGAAGAGAAAGAGCCCCTGATTGATAGAACTCCTTTGTTCTACTTCTCTTGCTGACAGAAGTTAGATTTCTTCTTTTGGAACCTAAATCCTCAGCAGTAATATGATACACCTGAGAGAAAAAAATCCCAGGAGAGTAATTTGCCTCAACCATGGTATACCAAGTTGAAAGTTTTAAGGAAAAGGTTTATGAATGTCAAGACTTGCTTTAACACAGAAATTGTCTCACCAAACAATTCTCACAGAAGCATTAAACCACGAGGCTGAAAATTCTATCAAAGCATAATGAGCCGCAGGCTGCCGCTGGAGACCAGGGAATTTGAAAAGTCAAAATGACAGATTTATACCACCTGGTCAGTGTTATCATTCCTAAATCCAGCGTTGGTACTTACAAACGATTTCCCAGGATTATGATCGATGATAAATGCAGGGCAGACTTTGCAAAGAGGCCTAATGATCATATGGAAGCCAGTGAGTCCATCCAGGGGTCAAATCTTGAAGCCATACCTCAGACAAGGCCTTGCCTCATGCCACACGCTATGTTAGCATGATCTTTGTGAATGTTTTCCAGAACCATTCAGTGGTTTTACAAAGATAATGTTAGCTTTCAGTTAGTCAGATGTGGGTAGTTTTTTTTTTTTTCTCCATTTATACTTCACTGTCAGGTGGCATGTAATAATGAAAAATTTTTAAAGTTACTCAGACATAATATATTCACCACTACGTAGCCAATAAAATGCTTAACTTATTAGCTAAGATCGAAAAAGTCCAGTCCTCTGAAATATTAAGCTGCCAGGACAGTACTTTGCAAAACATTTTTTTATTAAAAAAGTTGTAAACATAGGCTCATGGCAAAATTTATATATATATATATTTTTCCCCCTGGGTATCTAAGCCCTGTGACTTAAGCTGGATAATGAAGTCCTAAACACTAAGTGTCATTTTGAACTTTATATGCTACTGAACTCATTACTTTCATGCGCTCTGATGCAAGGTCAAAAGTGCTTATACACTATTTCTCATCACTTCACCTGTCTAAAATACCAAATTTTTCACCAATAAAATGTAATGTCTATCATATTTATGCTATTTAACAATCACTTAGTGTTATGGGAAGATAAAGACATCTTCAGATTTGGCAAGCCTATTCTGACATTGGGGTGTACCATTTTTGTTCACTGGGTTTATGGTTTTTGTTGGGTTTGTTCATTTCTTTGGCTTCTTTTTTTTTTTAATATAGTGTACTCAGACATTTTTCAAATGCTAACTTTTTATCTGACATTTGTATTTTTGATGAGAAGACTTAAAACATTAAGGAACTGCTCAAAAAGTGTAAATTGAAATAAAATATATTCCATAGTTTCTTTATTGAGGCATTTTAAAACAAATTTCAATGTGACAGTTATCTTGGATTGAAAATATCCTGAAAAGCAAGCATTTTATCTTTTACTCTAGTAGTTTGAAATATCCAGTAGTAATAGAGACCATAAGATTATAGCATAGTAACTAAATCACCTTTTACTTTTGTTTTTAATTTTCTAAGGGCAATAATAATCAGTGTGTTACAGAATTTCTTTCCATAAAAGGGGGGCGGAATATTTAACAGGCACCATTTTCCCTGCCCTCAGTTGTTTTGGACTACAAGTCCCATCATTTGGACTACAAGTCCCAGCATGCCATGAACTGGACTTCCTGCATGGATGGCAACTGGGAGGGAATGAGTGGGAATGGAGTGGGGAAATCTTGAGGGGGTACACATGTGAAGAGGTGCTTCAAGCAAACACATAGAGGGAATACATGGACAGATGCTTGGGAAGAGGTGAGACAACTGCTGGTCCAGGCAGACACAACAGCAGCTGTTATCGTCACCTAAACCATCTTTCACACTACGAGTGCTTCTTTTGCCTTTGTGCATAATGACAGTGAGACCCATTTTTTATAAAGTGCACTCTTTAGCAGACCGGGGTCCCTGGGTACACCTCAGTCACCTACTAACAAGCTTCTTTCCATGAAATATCAGGTCTGCTTCCAAATACATACATTTTGTGGGAATCATAATTTATCATTTATTAAGTACCTACCATAAGTCATTCACTCTAATCCTCACCACAAAATTTAATGTGGGTTTTTTTTTTTTACCCACTTCATTGTACCCAAGAGCTCCTCCCATGTATCATGCCCTTCCTATCTGACTCAAAACAAATATCTCCTTTTCAAGGATAAATGATAATCAGTGTGTCAGAGAGGGGCCACACTGTAAGGTATACAGCACACCGTAACTAGGATGGTCATTGCCTCCTATCTTTGTGGCTTGAAGCAAAAGATGACTAATATTAGTCATATTAACTAGAAGGAATAGAGAGAAGATGAGCACCAAACTGTACATTCTACAACAAACTGACTTTGTTGATGTTTGTGTAGCTCAGCACAACTTGAGAATAGTCTGGAACACAGCTTAAACCAGTGCTCCCTTCTATTCAGACCTGATAAGTGACCAGTTTTTTGGTTTTAATCATTTGAGAAAGGCTGAGCTACGATGTTGGAATTTAGAAAAATGTAAAGACTGAGATATTGCTCAACATGATCACATTATCTTTAATAAGTAAAATGGAGTTCAAAAAAGGAACAAGAGAGCCCAAGTGATCCTTGATTGTGGGCATTCCTGTTCACACTCTAGCTTTGCACAAAATACATGATACAAATACATGATACAAATACAAAATACATCTACTTCCATAGATGCTAGGGACACAATACCTCAATATTTACATAATTGCCTGGATAATCCAAAATTCTGGTGAAAATCAAAAATTTAATTTCTAGATATCCCCTCAACTAGATTTAATTTTAAACAATTTACCTGTTCTTTTGGAGATTATGCAATTATCTGAAACTGGAGGCAGTCTAATTCAAGGGAAACCCCCCCCCCCAAAAAAAAAGCCTATAAAATGCATCCAGGCCAAAAAGCAATGCTATGTTTTTGTTTTTTAAAGCAAATTTTTTGTTTCCAAGAATATCTTATATCTTCTTTTTCTCAGGGCCCCATTGGAACAGGGTGGGGAAAAATCAAGGATATACAACAGGATTTGGCTTCTAGGGATGCAGCATCTGTCTTCCTGCTCTTTCCATTTTTGGCACCATTGTAAAGCTGAGCTTCCTGGATGGTGCTGCCAAGCAGATTTTGTGGGTGTGGGCTCCCCATATGCACATAGGCTCATACACACTCTCACATACACCCACCACACACCCACTGTAACACCACATACACACGGCACACACACCTACAGCCTTTACTGTTACAGAGTAATCACTGCAAGGTAGCCCTCAACAGGTGTGAAAACAGCAACTACTGTATTTATTCCTCACACCAATTTTCCCTTATTGTCCGTGGGCTTATAGCTGTACAATGAAGTTAATGACTTAGGACAGTAATAAGGTTTCTTTCATTGGCTGACACATCACCCCGAGAGATTCTGATTACTCAGAGAGAGTATTAAAGTGAGCTGAGGACCTCTGAGCAGCTCCTGTCCCGCTGCAGGACCCTAGGTGATGTCAGCACAACAGCAGCAGAGTGTGGTTGGGCCCTAACCTGAAGGTCACCTAGGCTTAGAATGGAAGTCGGCTTTCTTCTTGACAGTAGAGTGAAAGTATTTTTTTCTGGTGAGTCACTGGAATGTAAATTGCATTTGAAAAGAGATGTGATAACAGATGAAGTTTCCTCTTTGTGTGTCCTGCCTGCCTCTAAGGAACCAAGTAACTGTATTCATAACCTGACCCATTCCTTTTTTGTTTTGCTACTGTTTTTATGGGGGTGGCCACAGACCAGGCATTAAGATTTGGGTAAGGAGTTGGGAGTTCCTGGTGGGATCTGTCCCAGCTCACAGCAACTCTTTCATATTTCACTTCATGACTTTTCTCTCTAGCAGATGAGAGAATCCCCCTACCTCCCAGAAAAGGTCTGGGAATTGATGTGAGCTCTTCATGTGTTATTCAGAGAATCCAGGTTTGTACTAGAAGGATAAAATGTATTCCATTTGGACAAAACCAGAAGAAAGCAATTGAATTTAACTTGGAAAACATATTAAAAGATAGAGACAGTAATAGCAAAACACATAACCCCATCTGTGGGTTGATGAATGGAGGGAAAGAAGAATTTCTGGAGCTTTAATGCAATGCCTCTAGGGTCTGTCTCAGATTTCACTTGCATAATAAACTATAAAGCATTTATGTTAAAAGCAATACCAGGTTACTCTTGTTTCTTTCCTCTCCCTACCCCAAATAACACATCAGCTTTCATTTATAGACATGTATTTCCTTTCCAATAATTATCTGATCATTCAATTTAAAACATGCTATAAGTTCTGAGATTGTTTTCATATTTATTGTGATTCTCTTACAAAGTAGAAAGTCTTCTATGTCATTTTTGATCAAAGGGGACTCATTAGATTTTACTTATTGTGCTAGTTGGTATATTTCCTGGAATCAGATTTTATAATTTTTGTTCCACTTGAACTGGTGAAATTGCAACTTTTGACCTTCCTTTCCTAAAGTTTTTAAGATGGGGGATCAACTACATGTGATGGATAGTTTAGATGGAAGTGAATCTCAAAAGCTTACACACAGGGTGGTCGAGGTAGATTTGGAAATATAATTCACTTCTTGGATTCAAGCATGTCAAGTTACAGTGTGTGTGTGTGTGTGTGTGTGTGTGTGTGTGTGTGTGTGTGTGTCAGATGATATTTTGGGGAGGGGAAATGTTAAGTGAATGTAATTCCATCCTGCTTTATGGAAATAATGTAGTACAATATAAACTGTGTTTTTCGACCTAGACTGTATTGCCCTAAAAAAAAGTAGAATGCCAACCAAGTTTCCCATTAATTCAACTCTCTAAGATGCTCTGGCAAACAAAACAAACTTCAAAGCAAACTACCATAGCTTTCTCCCAACTTTGCCAACTCACTTAACAGGCAGCTGGGTACTTTGAACTTTTAATTTCATTTGCAAAGCTTAATTGGTAGCATCTAACCGGTTCCTGATTTAACATCACCAGCCTATAAATTGCAGCTGAATACAGTGATTGGATCACAAAAATGATGAAGCCTCTGTCTTTGAAGTTTGGTTGTTAATGGATCTCAATCAGTTAGACTTCAAAGGGGAAGTTGGACCCCTTGATCACCTCTGCCTACCTGGCCAGGTTCTTAGCACAACTTCCTAACAGGAAGGCTAGAAAGTGCTTGAATTTTACTAAGGAATGCATATCCATATTTTAATAGTAAAACTTCAAAATAAGTGAACCACAAATAAATGTTCTTAAAATTGAATGTATTCTCTTGCTATTTACTTAATCTGTGTCCATTTAACTAATGCAAATGTGAGCTTTCTGCCTTTGAAATATAAATTTTTCTTGTTTAACAAAGTTCTATAGGTCATGATTAAAAAAAAAAAAACTTGAGACTAATATTTCTACATTTGTTCTATTTTTTTCTTTCACTTAGTCTACTCTTATTTTCTCATTTGCACATTGCCTCACCCCCAAAGAAGCACAAATGTAAGAGTGAAAAACTGGCTGTTCCCTACTCGATTTTTTGTGCCTGCTCATTCCTGAAGTTTTTGCTGTTAATAAGATGACTGTTCTGGTGTAATTATTACATGTGGAAGAAAAATTAAAATTATTTATAGGAAGATTTAAATATCCAAAGGTTCTCCATTCAAGGTCCAACACGAGATTGTAGGTTTCATGGCTCAAATATGTACTTAAGGGAGACTTCAGTCTGAGGATAAACTCACTGGCAGTTCGTTAGAATAACTATTCAAATGCCTGACTTAGACACTTTATAAACTGGTTCCTCCAAAGGGCTTAGGTGAAATCTTGTCTGGAGGTTGTGGAATGAACTGAAAATCTCTTAAAGTCCCACGGAGTCCTTTGATTCTACATTAAGCAGACCCTAGACCACACACAGGCACTTTTTATGACATCGCTTCCTTTATATTTGTTTTCTTTATGGAGCAGATGGGAAGACAGAAGAAAAAGTCCTTTTTAACATAACAAAGTTTTACAAATGCAAATGATTTTACAATAGAGATAAAGTTATGGCAACAAATGATAATATATTAATATTTTGCAAGCTGACATTGAATTCCACCCAAAATTAAGAATGAGGAGGAAGAAAAGTTTAAGCTTTCCATTTTATTTTGCATTAGAATATTTACCTCCTAAGTTATTTTACCAGGAGAGGACATTTTTCTTCTGTTCGGGGTAGTGGTCACATATTGCTCATGTTTAGTCTGTACCATTACAGATTTTATGGTCTGGTTTTGACTCAGTAAGATAATTCCAAATAAGGAATCATAAGAATTTATAAGCTCAGTACTGTGAAAGAAACATATGTTACTTTCAAGCAAAGGAAAGATAGGGTTTTCCCTATAATGATGAATTCATGGCTGTGCTATTTCTTTGGTCCAAGATGATTTGTAAATAGGTCTAGAATGAGTAACATGTATTTCCTTCAGGATTTTTTTTTTTTTTTGTAAGAACCAAGAAGCTGATGACAATTAAGTGCTGTCTTTACAAACTAATGAGATTTATAGGGTTTTTCTAAGCACAAAATACTCACTATATTAACTCATATATTCTAAGTCAAGAGTAAAGAATTCTTACATTCTGATAACCCAAGGCATGTTTTTTTTTTTTTGTCCAAACAATATACTTATTAAATGGATTCACTACACAAGCTAAAAAGAAGAGAAGTAAGACTTCCTTACCACAAGGGATACCATAACTATTTTCAGAGAACTTCTTTCAGGAAATGTATTCCACTTTTTCTCCTTTGGGACAAATTCACACTACTCCAGTTGTCCAAAACAGTCATAAGTAATCATAAGTATTTTTTTTTTAACTATGTTTTTGTGCTATATGTGAAACCATGGTCTCTCATCCCTGGCCATCTTCAAGATGACTTGAAGTCATCTGAGAGTGATTGAGAACAGCTTACATTAGCATTAAATACTGAGTATGAAAAACACATAGTATTATTAATAAGAAGTTTAACTTTGATCCCCTGTGATCTGTGGATAGTCTTCTAGGTAATTCATCAACATTATTTTACTCAACATTATATAGGTTTCCACCATGTCTTTGGTTTAGCCCTCATCTTTAATTATCTGTCCCATTGTGCTCCAGCTAGCATAAACTATTTTCAGTTCCTTGATTTTCTGTGCCTTTTTTGTCTATAAGTCTTAGCAGCTGCTGTGCCTTCCCTTCTGGAAGAAGAGCCTTCTAGACTTTCTACAAGAGAATAACTCCTATATGTCTTCTCAAAATTCAGCTTAGATATTAGAGCTGAAGACATCACATCTAAGCTGAATTTTGAGAAGACATATAGTAATTACAGTGAAGACTCAGATTCTCATATTCTTCCACATGAACTCATATATTACCAGACAGTTTTCCACACATTTTCATTATCATCAACTTAATTGTATTTCATTCTACTTTGTTGGGCTGTTCCTAAAGACAGGGACTATGACATTTATCTTATTATTTTCCAAGATTTCTAAACACTGTTCTATATGATCATATATTCTTTTAATTAAATATGTTACAAAATACCATAGGAAATAGTTATAATTGAACTTCCAATCTCTCACGTAGGCTACTTTGACTCCAACAATATAAGATGTCACCACAAATGAATAATCTGTAATTGTTTCATTGAGTTGAAATTTCCAGAAAAAAATAAATCCAAGGACATGGCTTCAGCTAGAGCACTAAGCCATATCTCCCATACTCTGGATAATGGATAAAATATCTCAAGATATTTGGATTTGTGGACAAAAATTATCTCTATACAGAAGGATTAATTTTTAGAATAGGCACAGTAGGGAAAAGGAGTCTAGCCAATTGGTAGTAAAGAGAAACTTGTAAAGCAAAAAATCAAGAGCTCAGCTAGAAGTAAACTAAGGTAAAATATTATATTAAAAATCATTTTACATAAATTATTTTGATTAGGCTAAGTATTTGTAACAGGACAGTTGACTGTTTTGGTTCCAAATATTGAGGTTGTTTTCTATATAGTGTTTGTAGTCAGCCTCAAAGAAATATGGTACTAGTGTCATGCTGCAAAAATAAAATGTTCTCAGTTGCCATTATAGCTTTGACTGAGCTGGGGTTTATTCCATAAGACTTACGATGAAGCAGCCCCAGGATTTGGGCCTCATCTGTCAATAATGATCTTGAGGTACAATGATATTGAGGTACAGTACATTAAGACCTCTGATCTTACACTGAACTGACTTAGTACAGTATCATTCATGAACTATATAATTATGAAATATTTTGTCTCTGTCTCAAAGAGGTAGCAGTTGAAAAATAAGTATGACTTAACATTTCAAATCACATTCTATATTGGGATCACTTGTCAGTATCTTTACTTTACAGAATACCATGAAACCATTTGATTGGCAAAAATTCAAGTAGGTACTCTCCCAGTTGAAAAATTAATGGTTAGGTATGGCAGACCTCTCCTGCCCCACTTGCTGCTCCCCTCAGCAGTGTATGTAGTCAATCTGCCTGTTCTGCTTCCCACTCTGTCTCTGGTGAAGCCTCTCACCACTCCTATACCTCTGGCTTGTACCCCAGTTCTGTATGCATGAAGAAATAAATCTTTAAAAAAAAAAGAAAAGTGGCCCTCCCTGGTGGCGCAGCGGGTTAAAGCACAGCACTGAGAATCTACAGCCACTTCCGCATGAGTTCGATTCCCGCCTGCCCCGGAGGAGACCACATGGCGTGGCAGACCTCACCTGACCCGCCCGCTGCTCCCCTCAGCAGTGTACTTCGTTGATCTGCCTGTTCTGTTCCCCACTCTGTCTCTGGTGAAGCCTCTCACCGCCCCTGAGCCTCTGGCCTGTACCCCAGTTCTGTATGCACAAATAAATAAATCTTAAAAAAAAAAAAGAAAAGAAAAGAAAAAAGAATGGTTATAAGAACAATATGGTAAACTCAAATAGAGTTTATTCAGTAGCAAATGCTTTTTGCACTTTACATGCATTTATTCATTTAAAATCCATTGATTCTGTAGTCTATCTAAGTAGCTGGCTGTCATCCCTACATAAGGATACTGAGCTATAGAAAATGTAAACATCTTGCTCAAAGTCAAACCATGACAAGCCTGGGATTCAAACCCACACGATCTACTGTCTGAATGTACATATTTAATACTACTGCTAACTCTCAAGATTTAAGTGAAATGTCTATTCCAAAGTGTGAAAGCTACTTTTCATTTTTATGAACCTATCCATGTTCAAATAATGAAGAGAACAAGAATGGATTGAAAGTTTATGATAAATGGTTGTTATTTTACTGTCAGTGAGCCAAATTCCAATTCAAACACTAAAAGCCACTGGCCTGTTTCTAATAAAAACCAAATACAAAATAAAGCATAAATCACCAAAAACTCTTATAAAGCACTTACTTAAAATCAGCATCTAAAGGAATATAGCTCCTATATTTGCAAGAGACAATAAAAGAAGTAAAATTTATACTCATCTCATTGGAATACAATTCTAACACCTGATAACATATCTGGTGATAATAATCTTTGAGAAACTGAAAAACAATTATTACTTTATCTGTGGGCAGGTAGGAAACATGGAAGTATCTTTAAATGGCATACAAAAGAGATTAGTATGTTCATTGAGAGTACTCTAAATTGAAAGGAAAGGCAATCTGCTTTTTATTCTGCATTAGCATTCAAACAGTTCCTTGAGGAAAATTGATAAGTTGTAGGCTGTGTAGCTGGAATAAATTCTGTGGCAGCCATCAGTGCTGTATTCTCAAACACATGATTAGGGTGTGTTTGCATTTGTTTAACTTGGGATAAAATATGGCATATGTGTGTGTATATTTAGGTATGTGTATATACATATATATATTTACATACATTTATACATATATATATATTTGCATACATATATACGTGATTGTGTGTGGGTATGTACAAACAAATGCATGTGTGTGTCTGTGTGTGTGTGTAGGACTTCTGGGCACTAGCTTTAAGAGACCCTGTACTATGGAACTGTATTCACTCCCACTGCTATACTGATCACAGACTATCACATCAAGGCTGTCACTGTCAGACTAAGACCTTTCCTGAATATGATGAGTGTAGTCAGTATATATTTATCAAAGTTTCAATGACATTCTTCAATATAAACATAACATATAAATTTATATGGAAACACAAAAGATTCCCAAATAACACAAAATCATGCCAGCAAAAGAACAATGGTAATATCACACTCCCTGACTTCAAACTATTCCATAACAGTAATCAAAAAGTATACTAATCAAAATAGTATGGCATGGGGGGGGGCAGACAATGAAATAAAATTGAGAGTCTAGAAATAAAACCATGTTTATAGAGAGAGCTAATCTATAACAGAGGAGCCAAGAGCATACATTGGAGTAAGGAAAGTCTTCTCCAAAAATGGTGTTTGCAAAACTTGACAGCCAATGCACAAATGGAAAGTAAACTATCATCTCACATCACACCTCAAAATTAACTCAAAGTCTATTAAAGATTGGGTGTAAGACTACAGTACATAAACAAAAACACAGGAAATCAATCCATGAGATTGGTATCAGTGGTATATTTGGGGACCCAACTCTTATGATAAAGGAAGCAAAAGCATGGTTAAATAAATGGGACCACATCGAACTAAAAACCTTCTGTAAGTGAAAGAGACTATCATTAAAATGAAAAGACTAGCCTACTGAATGGAGAAAATACTTGCATATGATATATCAGATATGGGGCTAATACCCGAGATGTTCAAAGAACACAGGCCAGTCAACAAAAAGAAAACAAAAAAACAATCCAAAAAATGAGCAAAACTAGACACTTCCGCAAAGACATAAAGGTTGACCAACAGGCCCAAGGAAAATGTGATCAACATCACTTATCAGGGACATGAAAATCAAAACTATATAGAGATATCATATCACACCTGTGAGAATGCCCATATCAAAAGACCAGAAACAGCAAACACTGAAAAGGATGTAGAGAAAAAGGGACCTCATAAACAGGTGGTAGAAATGCAGACTGGTACAAAATCTATAGAAAACAGTATGTAGGTTCCTCAAAATATTAATCCAGTTACCCTGTGATAAGCAACACAACTCCTACATATCTGCCTAAAGAATGCAAAAACACTAATATAGAGAGATACATACATTACTGTTTGTTGCATCACTATTTTTTTAAAGATTTATTTATTTATGCATACAGAAGTGGAGTACAAGCCAGAGATGCAGGGGCAGTGAGAGGATTCACCAGAGACAGAGCGGGGAGCAGAACAGGCAGATCGATGGAGTACACCCCTGGGGGGAGCAGCAGGCAGGTCAGGAGAGGTCTGCCGTGCCTTGTGGGTCACCTCCCTGGCCATGGATGCAGCTCATGCTAAAGTGACTTTAGCTTCTTAATGCTGTGCTTTAACCTGCTGCACCACCACGGAGGGCCCCTGTTGCATCACTATTTTAATGGCCAAGTTTCGGAAGCAATCCAAGTGTCCATGGAAAGATGGGTAGGTTAAGACACACACACACACACTCACACAAATAATGGAAAACTACTTAGCTAATTTAAAAAATAAGATGAACGCTTGCCATTTGTAACAAATTGGATAAAAATGGTACAATTATGTCAAGAGCTATAACCTAGAAAGACAGATAAATATGACATTGCTTAAGTTAGGTGAGGATTATAGAGAAAGAAAACAAGTAGTTAGACAACATCAAACCAGAAACAAACCCTAGAAATCTGACTATAAAACTTAGGGCACTTCAGAGATATGTTGGTGAGGAAAGAGGGATGGGACACAATGGATGACGGTGAAGACTTTGGGTAATTTGTTGGGAGTGGTGTGGGAGCGTACACCTGAGCATCTGGGATCCTATTTCTGAACCATATGCTATGTTGCAGACCATTATGTAAATGTCTATATTATCATATATAGTATAATGTGATCAACTTATGCCACATGGGCGAGAAATATTTTTGTGTATTAAGTTTCTAGGATTCAGAATTTTGCTGTTGGTGATATTGCTTCCTCATAACCTAACCTTCTAATAAATATAAATTTACTTCCACAAACTCAGGTTTGCCTCCCCACCTCCCAAAAAAGCTATTCTTTACCTTTTATTTAAACTGTACCAGAATTTGACATGAACCCTCTGTTTTATTATATAGGCTGTAAATTTAATGTCATTCTATAGTTTCGATTCCCTAAATTTTACCAATAATTCTGATAACTTATTCAGCAACATAATATCAGGGAATTGCTTCTGATTTTCCAACAATAATTTCTTGTTTATCCATGGAAAAGTCCTCTGAACCTATCTGATATTTAAACAAGCCTTGGCACGAGTCCAGTTTGCATTCAACGCTTGCTGAATGGTTGCTACCCTACTTTTTCTCGGACATAGCAGGCAGAAAGCTGTCAGTCGGACTCTTGTCTTCACTTCAGGTCATGTCAGGTCATATCTTCCTTGTTAATACCAAAAATAGGTTAAAGATGTAAGTATTATGGAAACCTAAAAAAGATCTCTGAAAAGAGTAATGTGATGTGTATGTATATATTCCATATAATTTTTGTTATGATCTGGTGTTATCAGCATAGATGTATTCTTAATAATTCCCTTAGAATTGCATTCCTTTTTATATGAATGTGATATCAATGAAATGTTTAGGAAAATGTAATTTTGAATGAGGTTGAAGAACTTGTGAGATTTTCCTGCAACTCGAGACCCCAAGAGGTAAATTCATGAGTTTCTATGTAAAGCAGTGTGTGCCTTGGTTTCCAATCTGACCTCTGTAGCCTTCTGATCCTGGGTAAATCCTTTCTCTTATCCCAGAATAATCTTTGCCTGAAGCAGGGAAATTCAGTTACAATGGGCAGAAAGAGGTTTGTCTTTAATTTCTCCAGTGCAAGGTGGGGGGGGGTGTAGTCAATTTATTGAGGATGTAGGTCACTAATTATATCGGGTACTGTCAGAATCTCTATCCCAATAAATGACGCTGACACATATATAAATGTAAAGAGAATGCTATATAATCTTATTTGATGACACTACCATTGATTTGGGGCATTATTCATTCAAAATATCATATTTTCCTTGAAATGAAAAATTAGAAGAATTTTATCTAATATGCATGTCAACATCGCACACACCTGAGAATCTCTTTAAGAGAAATTGAGAAAAATGTAGCTATTACTTATGTCTTCTTATTTTTCCTACTGTGCTTAAAGGTAAACATACTCCAAATAAGGAATAGCCCAATAAACAAAGCTGTTTTGTCTCAATTCAATAGACATTTTTAAAAAAAATAATACTCTTTTTAGGCATAAATGAAAGTTGTTGATCCAACAGAGAGTAGAATATGTGTACTGTTCACAAAAAGTCAACAGCAATTACAAATGTTCTATTGTTTGCTTTGGGAGAATATAAATGCTGTGACCTGACTCTGTATCTCATTTTCCCAGACAGAATTCTGAATTATTTCATATGTCAAAGTTCCTAAAAGCATGTGAAAAATCAAGACTCCCAGTCTCCCATTATGGGTACCCAATATTAATTCAATAAATTACACTTTTTTTTTTTAAATAAGTTGCTGTAATAACCAGTGATCTTAGTTACCGGGCTAACGTGCTGATTGCTTTATAATAATACATTTGTTTATGTGCCTCTGGCAAACTGTCCTACCCATAATGAATTCTGTACTTTGATGATGAATTTCACTTTATCACAAACTATGGCAATCTTACCTTATTTTATCTTAAGTAGCATTAACCCTATGATACACCTGTTACAATAAGATTTGTCACATAATACTGTACATTCTCCCATGTGAACATGTTTTCTGCATACACCATTACTAGTTTATATTCCATACAATACTAAATTTCTTGGAAAATACTGAGATTAAAAGTATAAAAATGTTACTGCCAAAGTATGGGTTATTGATGATTCATAGAAAAGCAGTTTAAAAAACTGCTTTGATTTCTAATAAAATATTTGAATACAAATAATTTTCCACACATATCTACAACAAATGGTTTTAGAGGGTGTATAAATTAACACCTAAATATTACATACTGCCTTATTCTAGCATATTCTTATATGATAGCTACAGCATTAACCTTATGATATATGATAATTAGAATAATCACACATTTTTACTTTCCATATATACATGTGTGTGTGTCTGATCTCAATTGCACCAGCAAAAGCATTACCTCAATCTCACTGTCTTATTATTTGAAAAAGTGGAAACTGCTTTGTCGCTTTGCCTGTTGGCTAGAAGTTAAGGAGATCTCTCCCACTCCATATCCTACATTCATCTCCTCTTCTCTCTCCCTTCTTTCCTCCCTCCTTTCCCTACTCTCTGCCCCTATCCAAGCAGTAAAAAGAACACTAAACAAAAACACCTGGATGGCCTACTTTACTAGTAAAGTTCAAAGCTCTTTATAAACATTTTGCTGCCTTACTAGAAATTAAACTACCTAACCCACTTCCTCTGAGTTCTGTGCACCAATGAAAGTTAATTAACTATTTCAATGCATTGGGGTATCATTAAGACACCATTACTTTATTGCATAACAACCATAACTTTAGAAGTTGTATAAGTTGAACTATGAAAATAAACATAGACCCAGAGCCTCAGAAGCTAAATGAACTTTGCTGTAACCACATAGGAATTTAAGTGTTAATAAAACAAAATGAAACATATTTTCAGGCTACTAATGATGCTATCACATTTATTATTTCAACATATAATATCCCATATAGATATCATTAAAATTTTATACAGATGACAGGGGTTTTAATTGATTTATTTAGCAGAGGTAGAATTGGTTTTTCTCTGCAAATATATACTTTGTGTAAAATACTGATATTTGCTAGGAAATCTAAAGAAAAACTCATCATAGATAGTAAAGATATAACCAGAGAGAAAACACATAGGTAAATAGCTAATACACTTCCATGCAAAATATTAGATTTTCATTATTGAATAAAAATATAAAATAATGCCACCTTTTAAAAGAAAGTCAGTTCATCTTTAAGCTTCAGTTGATTTTAAAATGCCTATGTGTATATTGTTTAAAATACCTAAATGTAGTCAAGTATTAATTTTATCTATGTAATATTCAAAATGAAATCCGTATTTACATACAGAATGACATATATGATACTCCATTTTCTCTGTTAGTTCCCCAAATTAACCTCCTGTGTTAAATGAATATCATTCCAGAGATATTCTTTATTAACTCAGAATGTGCCTTTAAGCAGAGTATTACTATGCTTTAACCCACATAAGTCCATACAGATCATGATATTCTATCACAACATATTTTCACTTGGCAATGTGTTTTTTCATATTAATTTATAACATTTTACTCTATCTTTATAAGTCCTGTTTAATGACTCATTATAAGACCATAGCATACTCATTCATATGATCTCCTAGTGACTGTTTTAAATTATTTTTAAGTTTATAATCTTTTTAACTAACTATGCTGGAATAAGTAAATAATATAGCCATTTTAAATATTGATAATAACTTCTGAAATGACTTACCGTGAATATTATATGATAGTTCTTAGTTCTCCCAATATCGCTAACATTTATTATTATTGTAGGCTCTGCAAATGATAATTAACTCATTATCATGTATATATATTTTCACTTGGCAATGTGTTTTTTCATATTTTTCTTTTGGTTGATGCTATTACTATTACCATGTACACTTCTTCATTCTTTCACACTTTTAAAAATTACTGAGTTTGATCTGTTTCCTTCTGATTTCTAAGTTTTTTTTATATATATAAAGGATACAAGTTTTCATCTGCCATATAAAGACTGAGTAAATTTTGTATGTTTGAAATTTTTGGTTCTCCTATTTTTTTCAATTTTATATATTTGTTATGGTATTGATCTTACATATCAAAGATTTTAAAGAAAACTTATACTAATCTTTCTATTTTATACCTTTATTTTTTCTGGACTTCCTTTACACCATTTGATCTACACCAAGATCATACAGAAGAAATTACCCTATTCTAAAACTTTTATTCTTTTTTTGTTTGTTTGTTTGAAAAAAAGTAGGCACATATGTCTGATTTTATGGACTAAAGCAAGCATACAAATTTATTAGTTCATACTTATAAAAACAGATCCCTTTACTAACTCTTGTAAGTTGAGTTTTTGCTTAATTATTTTTATCATAAGGTTACCAGTGATCTTCTAAGCATCAAGTTTTAAATTCTTTTTTGATTACCATTTTTAATTCTATTTAACACTTGAAACTTGTCCAACCTCAGTATTTTCCCTGTCCTTTTTTACTAGGAAGCGGCTAAGCAGTGTTGAATGTTCTATGTAATAACAAACCCTTGCACCACACTTTACCACTTGCTGAGACTTGCCAAGACATTCTAGCCTGTTCAGTTCTTGCACCTTGTAAAGCATGGACCCTCCTATAAGGGTCATTGTATGGGCTGTTGCAAGTGAACCGGGGTGCTCAGTAAGTGACATTTTTATTGTGTCCAAGTGAGTTGTGTGCTGATATATGAGTTATTTATTTGCAATAACCCCCAAATGATTGATTATACCAAATTCTTATACCAAAGATTAGACATCTGAGTCAACCACTGTCTTTTTTTTTTAAATTTACTTATTGCATCCTGCTAATTCTCTATCCTAACTACACGTTAACTGTTCACCCTATTCCAGAACACCACTCCACTTCAGGCCAATAAGTCCTTACAGGTGGATTCCACATTAAAGACTTTCCTGGTCTCCCTGATCCTAAGTTTCAAAACTCTTTTTGGAACAAAATTGATTAAAAATAGTAAAAGTCATTTCAGGCAATGCATGACATCTTCGTTATATTAATAATCTATCTTTTCCTCACATCTAGTCATCTGAATGTCCTTAAGATTGTGTGTAAAGACAGGAAGTGGATGAACATCTCATTTCTAATTCTGAAACTGATTTTCTCTCCAGCTTCCATAGGTTATGCTTTTTTTTTTTAATTATTAAGTGGGGCATGTCACAGTAATAAATTAAGCAAGAAATATACATAAAAGTCATTTTTTATTTTGGTCCAGATTAAACTTTCAACCTCACTTTTTTATTACCCCATTCCCCAATCTAGTAAATATTATTTTTTCTTCTATTCTGTAACATAATATCATATGGTGGTTGAATTTGGCCAATGGGATACATTGCAGAGGTGAAAGAAAGCTTTTGAAAATATAACCAGGCAGCGTTCAGATGCAAATTTACCCATACATGATTATATGTGTCGCAAGTTCTATTTCTTCCTGCCCTCTGCCTTATGAACATTTACCTTCTCTTGTAACCACACTTAGAACCTATAGTCTATAAGACCTGGTCTGCTCTTGCCCTCCTCAGAAATCCCTGCCACCTAGGTTTATCTCTTCTCTGAACCCTTTTAGCATCCAAACTACTAACACAAATTCTACTGCGTTCATTTGCTCTGCAGTCAAGGCTATAATCTCCTTTATGGAGAACAGTAGCTAATCATCTTACCCAACATTCCAAAATCCTTACCAGCACGGGACAAGAAAGACATAGTCCATGAATATCGATGGAATTAACT
Organism: Condylura cristata; assembly: GCF_000260355.1. Classification (NCBI taxonomy): domain Eukaryota; kingdom Metazoa; phylum Chordata; class Mammalia; order Eulipotyphla; family Talpidae; genus Condylura; species Condylura cristata. The sequence continues at coordinate 13,741,223 of NW_004567119.1, read as the reverse complement.
GGATATATTATTCAAACTTTATCCACTATTGTTAACTAGAAATGAGGAAAAATTTACTATAATTAGTTTATAATAATTTAAGCTTAACTTCAGCTTAATAATTAGGGGATATTTTAGCTGATTCCATTCTAAAGTGACTTTAAATAAAAACAAATACTTGCATTTTAATAAAACTAAATTGAAGATCACAATAAGGAGTACAGTCTGGTAAGAGTGGTATGAAGAGCTTTAGCTATTGGGAAGATGTTTATTTTCTGGAGTAGAGAAATACACACACACATTTATATAAATGATGTATTTTCTATATGTATTAAGGGGGAAAGGCCATGAATAGGCTAAAACAATTACCCTAATTTATTTCAGACTTTTCCTTCGGGCTGTCATTGTCAGAACATGCACCTCCCATCCCAATGGTCTCAAATCATTCCCAAGGCTGTTGGGAAGTTTGCTGCCCTCCATCATGAAACCCTGCCATGTGGTGGTGTGAGGTGACACCAAGTTCATTTTTAATGTCTTCATATACATTGTAAATAAAAATTTAGCTGTTAGTGATCCTGTGTTATTATGTGAGATTATGGTTCACAGAAGATACAAGTCGAATTTCCAAGAATTCTGGTAGGGAGACAGTATCACCCCATCAGCACCATTTTTCCAGAACTGGAGCACATAGACATCAGCAGGCATGAGCTGTCTCTCCTAAGAGAATATCCTATCTGAACTCATGTCAGCTGAACATTTAGACTCCAAACTCACTATACAGGCTAGCAGAACAAGGTTGGGATTATGGTCTGTGCTACTGATAAAGGTACTCACACGGAATTTCCCAGGCTCAGATACTCAGCACTGCTGTCTTCCACAACTTTTTTCCTGGTCTATAAATCTGCACTTAATTTGAAAAATTGATATATTATCTCATTCTAGTCATATTCTGTGAGCAGTCTCAGTCTTCAAACTTCATTGAAGATGGGAAATGTAATGAAAGCATTCTATCATCTACAATAAGGACAGATGCAGCTGTGCAAAATAACAATGCAATTCTCTAAGCAAGCCATCTCATTGAATGGATGCTAAATACTAATTCTTCCTGCTTAAGAATGCTATCTCTCAGCTTCACGCCTCTTCTGATTATTGACCTACCTGGTGAAAATAAGGCTTTCGTTTGTCACATTAAGCTAACTGGCTTAATAAACATTCAAATGAATAGTCATAATCCCAACTCAGAAGAAAACTTCTAAAGCTCAATTTATACTGCTTTTACATTTCCTTCTGCAGACCTTGCAAAATCTCTGTCCAGGAAAATGTTACGGATGTATTTCACCTAGACTATATTCAGGAAGCCTTGTAAACTGCATTTCTAGGGAGAAGAAAATGCAAAAAATACATGAATGCATGCTGTAATTTGGGGCTGTCTACTCTCCGAGGGGCTTGTACCATGAATATTTAAGCTCTAATCCATTTCAAATCTGTGTTATAGCTACTGCCCAGGAACACCTGTCAGCAAGCAGACGTCACCACTGTCAAACCGTGATATGACCTTGACAAAGGAAAACTGAATCATGTAATAGGAGTGCTGCCTTATGAATCCTGTTTCTTCTTTATTCTTACCAGTAACATGTATTTATTAAATTTTGAGAGGGGAAAAAAGGAACACAGCTTTATGACAGAAAGTTGAGAGACTCAAATAACAGAAAGACTAAAAATAAGTGTGTCTAATTATTCCTCTAATTGTCATTTTGAGGATTTGTTCTGGACTTTCTCCTAATCATTTATGTAATAATATGTGTTCTTCATGGGAGGGCATAAATATATACAGGGACTATTATATGTTTTTACAAAAACACCGTCAACGGTGTTTTGTATGACATTGTTCAACATTTCTACATCTTAGTCATATATGTATTTTCATCATAGGCATGCAAATTGTTTCTCAAATCATAGTCCTGCAGTAGATGTTTGGGGGTTACATTATTGGTATCTACTTGGTACCTCTAAAAGCAAGGCTCTTACTAATAAGGTGAGATGGATACAGTGAGCATCCAGTTTAATCAGGGTTACCACCTTGTACATCCACCTTGATGCTGATATATGTGTAAAACAACCTGTTACATTAGAATTTTTCTACCACTGCAGAGAAAATGACCTTCTCAATACCCACCTTTCTCTCCTGATTTCAGTATTATCTTTACTTTTGAAAATACATTTACCTATGGCACATGTGTGGCATAAATACTATATAAATGGGCCACTCATGTGCGTCTCTTCCAATTCCTTGGTCAAGGACAGGGATGGTTGTTTCTTGCAATCTGTCATGTTAAGAGTAGTTATACCAGGAAAATATACAAAGGCTAATATAGCATCTTTCCTTTTATATGGAAGTTGTTGTTTAAACATGTTCATCATACTGTTGCCTGAATTGCAGGATAGCTGGTTTCAGCCAACAGAAAACACCTACAGGGAATTGTCAGATGACCAAAAGAAAATGCCAGAGAAAGGTTCTCATAGCAATAGACTTTCCTCTTCAGATCAAGATCTCCCTAGAGAGGTTCGCCTACTTTTTATTTCCAATGGTAATCTTGTCCTAATAATAACACTTCTTTGTCCCTCCAGACTCCTGAAGGTAGCAACTTCCTGCAGTTCTCCTCTGAGTTGCCTCAGAGCCATCTGCTTGTTCTCAGCTCTTCAGAGCTGCATGACCAATCCCCTATGTAAATTGTCTTTTATTTTTAGTTGCAAGTGTGTGTCATCCATAATTAAATTAGGTGACAGCAACCACACAGCAATTTAAACAGTAGAAATTTAATATTAAAGAACCATTAAGCTATGAGCAAAGAATGGCTAACAAGGTGTCGGGGGAAACTCTTTGTGCCAAACCAAAACAGGCAGGGGCCTCCCCAAGGCTGGGTCAGACCTAAAGGAGAAGGGGTGCCTGCAGCCCACTGGATGGATAGCCCAGGCCAGGCCCTGTCTGCAGTGACCAAACCAGCAGGGAGCAATGCAGGCAAGCCAGGCAGGGAGGTGAGAATGCACAGGGGTCTGGAGCAGGCCTGTTCTTGTATGAGGGATTTGAGAGGGCATCAGTCTCTAAGTCTAGGTCGGCGGTCACAGGGCTGGACCTGGCAGTTAATGACCGTGATCTCTGGGTGTTTTATTAGATAAGAGTCCTATGGAACATTTCTCACATATCCTCCTATGCACCAAGCATGCCACAGGAGTCAGGCTGGTGGAATGGACAGCAAAGCAATCTAAACAAGGAAGAGATTTAATGTCACTCCAGTACCCTCTGTTGACAAGGCTTGACTGTGCTGTGCTTATGGAGAGATGCTTAAAGCAACCTGTCCACTAGTTCAGGGCAAACACTGAGTGGTGAGTTCAAAGCAGAGAGATGCACATAGGCACAATGAATTTTCTGTGTCCTGGGTTCTGACCGATGAAATGTTCAAAGTTAATTATCTTCATTTTATAACAGTATTCCTTCTAATACTCGCCTACCCTACCATTCCGATCAAAAGTTAGTATCACTCCCATCTCTTTATGCCTTTGTCATGAGTTAGCAACTGTCTATTAAATGTTATCTACTTTCTTTTAGCCAACATGCTAATGTATATCCTTATCACCTATTCTATGGGATAGCATGGGAGATCTTTAAATGGTAAGTGGTTGAATGCCTGTAAATTGACAGACACTGTGGTGGGCACTTGGCCTAGACAGATTAATCTATATAACTTAAGCTTTAGTTTAGCTATTAAATAAAGACCCTACTAGATCTATAACTTCAAACATAAAAGTGATCCTGAAATAATGCTAATGCTACAAATGATATATGCTACCTTGTATGAGAAAACAGGGGAATGACCTACAACCAGGGCTTTAGGTCTGAGGAGTTGATATTAAACTTAATAAATGGCTGAATATAGACAATTAGGGAACAGGGTGGAGGAACACATTCTAAATGTAGGGTACATATGCAGAGTCAGAGAGCTGACTTATATAAGGATCTTTAAGGAGGCCCATGCATCTGAAAGACAGAGAAAGTAGGGAAAAGGGATAAATATCCTAGGAGAAGAGTTTTAAGGTCAAGCCAATTCTTGGGCCATGTGAAAACTTGAAAGTTTTTTTTTTTTTTTAAGAATTGGAAAAAGTAATTTTTTTTTAAAGATTTATTTATTTATGCATACAGAACTGGGGTACAGGCCAGAGATGCGGAGGGTGAGAGGCTTCACCAGAGACAGAGTAGGGAACAGAACAGGCAGATCAACGAAGTACACTGCTGAGGGGAGCAGGGCGGGTCAGGAGAGGTCTGCCACGCCATGTGGTCACCTCTGGAGCAGGCGGGAATCGAACTCATGCGGAAGCGGTTTTAGATTCTCAGTGCTGTGCTTTAACCCGCTGCGCCACCAGGGAGGGCCGGAAAAAGTAATTTTTTTAAATGTTTAACTTTTCTTTTATATAGCTGTTTGCCAAACCTTCAGTTCAAATACTATATAGCTTGCAGTGTTCCTTTTCTATATAAACTCTGATCATGTAACTACACTTTTACATAACCTATAATGATATCTTTTTCCTCTGCCATTTTCAAATCCCATGGGTTAACATCCTTCAAGATGGTCCTCAAAGACCCCTCTTTGTGTGAGTGAGTAGACGTGAGTTGTGTGACTCATTTTTATTTTTAAAATAATACACACACACAGGCCCTCCCTGGTGGTGAAGCAGGTTAAAACACAGCACAAAGAAGCTTAAGCCACTTCCGGATGAGTTCAATTCCCGCCTGCCCCGGAGGTGACCACATGGCGTGGCAGACCTCTCCTGACCCGCCCGCTGCTCCCCTCAGCAGTGTACTTCGTCGATCTGCCAGTTCTGCTCCCCACTCTGTCTCTGGTGAATCCTCTCACCCTCCGCATCTCTGGCCTGTACCCCAGTTTGTACGAATAAATAAATAAAATCTTTTAAAAAATAATAATAATACACACACACACACACACAAAGATTTACATAGAATAACTGTGGTATATAGGCCAGGGATGCAGAAGGTTAGAGGATTCACCGGAAACAAGAGTGTGGTGCTGAACAGGTGGATCTACCTAAATGCACTAGTAAGGGAAGCAGTAGGTAAGACAGGGTCACCTCCCAGGCCAGGGATCAAACTCAGACTATCATGGTGATAGCACTAACACAACACCTAAGCCACCAGGGAGTCCCCCTGTGTAACTAATTTTAGATTGTAAAAGTGAAGAAGTTGAGCCCTCCCTGGTGGCGCAGCGGGTTAAAGCACAGCACTGAGAAGCTTAAGCCACTTCAGCATGAGTTTGATTCCCGCCTGCCCTGGAGGTGACCACATGGGGCCGCAGACCTCTCCTGACCCGCCCGCTGCTCCCCTCAGCAGTGTACTTCATTGATCTGTCTGTTCTGCTCCCCACTCTGTCTCTCGTGAAGCCTCTCACCACCCCTGAGCCCCTAGCCTGTACCCCATTTCTGTATGCACAAATAAATAAAAACTTAAAAAAAAAAAAGTGAAGATGTTATCCTTGGCATCAGCCAATGTGCTCTCTCTCTCTTTCTCACATTGCTTGCTCTGAATGAAGCTAAAGATCATATTTTGAGGGCATGCAATAAGCCTAGAGGCAAGTTGATGATGCAAAGGACAGAGGAATTCGGCCAAAGCATAATAAAGCTAACCAACTTAGAAGTAGATCTTCCTTTTCCAATCAAAGTGAAAGAGTATTGGAACCCCAGTCACATCTTACCTGCAACCTCACAGACTAATTTAAGCTGGACCACACATAGCACTCCAAATTCTTGGTAATTAACACACTCAATACTTAGCCACTTGTACTTTTATCCAATTAAATTTTCTCAGAAGCTCAACAAATCTGAAATATTATTTCAGTTAAAAGGTCAAAAGTCTTGAGGTCCTTTGTCCTTAAAATTCTGTGTTTCTGATATATGGGAGAAGACCCCACATGGTCCTCTGATACATGGGCTTTATCATAAGTATGATGTTGGTCTCACCTATAAGTAGAAGCATGAGGGGTGTTAGCATTCGTGTTTTGTTAACTCACACAATAAAATCTCAGATCAAGCATCATTTTTGTCTAAGAAGTTTTCCATGGTTGCTCAATCTAGTAGATTAACTTCTACTATATTTCCACATACATTTTTGCAAATTGCTGTCACAAACACATTCATTATCATGTATTGTGTGTTGGGTTTTGTTTTGCTTTGCTTTTGCTTTTAATATTCCTAGAATGAATGCTACTAACCACTTTTGAATCTATTGGCAAATGTAATAAATTTAGAGATTCTTGGAGGATGGCTGCAAAACACTATGATATTATTCATTAACTAGAGTCCTAGCAATTGTTTGTGAATATGTGCATAAAAGTATGACTTATATGTTGATATCAGACAAATATATATGGAAATATGAGAAATCAGAAAACCAAGAATTCAAGAGACAAAATAAATACTGAATTACAAACTATAGGAAAAATGGAAAACAAATGAATCTGTAGTGACTAAAAGAAAAAGAATAAAGGAAGTTGAAAAGTCACCACAAATACTGGAGATATGTTTTAAATGATTATTTTTTGTCTGATTTTTGAAACTAATATTTAACTCTTTGGAAATTTGTGGTTGATAGAAGATGTGAAGTCCAAAAAAACTTTGTAGAAATACATTTTGAGTAGTCTTAAAAGACAGGAATTTGTCAATTGAATGTGTTTTACTTCAAGAAATATTGATTCACATATATCAGTTCAGGTGAAAAAGAAATTCACCTGTAATTGGGAATTCATTCCTTTTTTTCTAGTTTTAAAATTGGAAAATTTACAAATTCTCATAATACAGTAAGGAATCTCTTAGTCTGTGTGATAATTTATCATTGTCAGTTAAGTTATAAGATTTTCCTTTACAGTAATAGATGAAATGAGAAGACAGATAGATGAAATAGATAGATAGATAGATAGATAGATAGATAGATAGATAGATAGATAGATAGATAGATAGATAGATAGACAGCAGACAGACAGACAGAAGTTACATCTTACCTATATCTCTACAAATAACCTCAAAGAAAATGGACTCCACCCCACCTTAAATACTGGATCAAAACAACCAATGTCCTCAGTAAAGTCATAACAAATGGATACAATTCACCATATCAACAACTATGAGATATTGCTAAAATAAGTAGAAGACACAGAGAAATGAAAAGATATTCCCTGTTCACGGACTGGAATAAATAAATTCAATTCAATCCCTGTCCAAATTTCAATGACATCCATTAAGGAAATAAATTATTACTAAAATTCATATGGAATCCCACACACACAAAAAAAAGTCATAGCCCTTCTGAATACATGTCATTATTTTACTTTTATATAGACAAAAACTCCTGAAAAAACAAGGTGAATTTTCCAATGAGATACAGAAATAAAGCTACTTGTCAGACCTAAGAACTTGTGTCTGGAAATACCATGTAGGTAAATATCCATTTATCTTATCAACAAAGACACTAATTTCCAAGGTTGCTTAGAAATCCAGAGAAACAAGACACTAAACAGTGTTTGGTGGGGGGGGGGGATCCTAAAAATCTCTGATTCTCTTCTGTGGAGTGATTAATTAGCACAACAGTATTATGCAGTAATATTCAATCTCAGACATAACTTGACGAGAAACAACCATCTTCATTTGTGGGACAAATAGCAGGACATTTGAAATCACAAAACTTAAGACTGATAGATTGCTCCTTTTAAGGAATTATAAATCTTCCTTGTCGCCATAAGCTTCTCAAAATATAAATGTTGTAATTAGCAGACAGTGCTCCTTACTCTAAGTTCCAGACTCCTAAATCCGACTGCCTACCTCATACCCTAAAAGACATTTCAAAATAAACATATCCAAAACTGAATTCTTGACTCCTACATCAAAGTATTTCACCATTTCCAAAACCTAGTCTTCATTTGGTCTTCAAATTTACTGTAAATTGCACCACCATTTACACAATTACTCAAATCAGACAAACACTGTGTATAAATTCTGATTGCTCCTTTTTCCTCCTACCAACATGTAATATATTTGCATGTCATCTGTAATTATTCTACTTTAAAAGATTTCCTGAATCTGCCTACCTCTCTCTAACTCACTGTCAACTACTAGTCAATGCCATCAATATCTCTCCCTTAGAATGCTGAAAACTAATTACTTCTCTGGATCTTTCTTTCCATCTTCCCCTCCAATTCACTGTCTACAATATGAAATATCACACCAATCTGTTTAAAACGACTTCTTGTGACTCATATTCTGTAACCTTTATATTGGACCAGGGCTTACTAAGTCTTGCAAGATGTGCCTTCTGGCCAACTCAGAGCTCTTCATCTTACACTGTTCCACCCTCCCTAATTCTGTCTTCAGAAGCAATAGAGAAGCAGCAGATACTTGTCTCTATTGTGTTTTTGTATATTCTGATCCTTGTATGTGGAAAGGCCTCATTCCCATTCCCTGATCTTTATTAGCAGCTTTCTTCAACTTTCAGGTCTCAGCTTAAGTGCTGCATACTAAGAGAGTGTTTTCTTACCATTCTGTCAGAAACAATAGCCCAGATTCTGAGCTCCTATTCTCTTTCCAGTATATTTCATTGTTCAACTCCATCATAATATATTTATTCTAAGTATCTGTCTAGTCTGTATCCATATTGCCCATATCTCATTAGATCAGAAGTTCTATCTGGGCAAAGGCTAAAGCTATTTTCTTCACCTATAGATATCTGTGATAGATAGTACTTAGAACCAATAAAACAGTCACATATATTTGGTAAGTAAATGGATATGAATTCATTTACAGATAGATTTGTGCTTAATTACAGTGGAATATTACAGCATCTTGCACACACTCATCTTGTGTGGAGTAAAAGGAATTTGTTTACATGTGCAAATTATTCCCATTTAATTTAAATATGTTTACTTCAACATTCAAAACAATGTTATCTGTTTTACAATTTCTCAAACATACTGCTGGTAAGGATAGGGTTCCTAGTTCACTTATGATTCATAATAATGTGATTCACTGTCTTCATTTGCAAGAGGTTCCAAATAAAATCCTTTACCAATTTTCTCTTCTTTTAGGATAAATTAATGATTTTTGACTGTCAACGTGTCAGAACTACTCTTTATTTTGACTTAAGTGTTTTGCTTGCTTCTTCAGGCTATTGAAATTAAAGATCTTGTTTACATCAAAATTATTGTGAAAATGTTATGGTTAGAAACATATACTCTAAAACTGCATACATTTTGACATATTTTTAAAATATTTTTTATGTTCTTCATCTTGCTACAAATGAAGAACATAGTATTTGATATTCAGAAAGCTGCCATAACTTATTGGGTGCCAGAATATTTTCTAGGCACATTTCTCTACTCATTGCGTCTGCTGAGTCTTATAAAATAGGTATTATTATCTTCATTTTCAGAGGAGAAAAAGAAGTAACAGAGAGGATAAAACACTTAGCTAAGACTAAAGTGTTAGTGAGCTACAAAGCAGAAATCTAAACGCAGTTTAAGTGTGTGCTTTGGAACCCACCCTGCAGGACAACACCACACCCTGCATCTGAAACGTCTCAGTCAGAGTTAAAGAGCAGTCAAGGGCCAGATGCAATGAAGCAGTAAATGCCAGCAGACAGCCTTAAAAGCCAGACTAATCTTTCACAAACAGGGAAATCATCAAAGCAATAGAGACTCTTAGACATTAAGTAAGGTTGGAATTATAAAAAAGCAGGTAAGCACAAAAACAAAGCTAAGCAATATACTTATATAATTTATTGGATGAAAAGTGGGCCTCTGAAAATTATATTTAGGTGTTATGGTCTGTTAATAATTCTACTAGTTGCTACTTACATTTACATGGCATTTTTCCCGGTTAATTTTGAGTAAATATTTCAAAGAGGGTGATAATGGAGAAAATAGTAAATAATTCTTGAGTATAGAAGAGAAAGAGAGTGATTTTCTTCTTCATGCAGACAAGAAGTTGTATGGTAGACACTTGATTGTCTACATGCAATGCAACTAACTATATCTGACCTATATCTAACCTGGTAACACTATAGCCAAATGTGATGGTGAAGTTACTTGGGTGCGGCTTTCCCTGCGTCTCCATTATTTTCGTGGGTGGGTGTAGATAGTTTCAATTTAAGTCCAAATGAGTATAAAAATATTGAAATTAATTGCAGAGTTAGCTTCTCCAAAATAAAATAAATGTTGGAGATCTCCTTTATCAGGTAGAGTAAGTTCCCTTCACTGACAAATTTATTAATAATTTCTCAGGAGTGGATGTTTGATTTCATCATGCTTTTCCTTCCTTCTACTAAGATCATCATATGGTTTTGCTTTTTCTGTCTTGTAATGCAATGAATTACACTGATTTATATTCAAAGGTTAAACCAATTGTGACTTCATGGATAAATCCCAATTGATTTTAGGCTATTTTTTCTTCATTTTTCGTATATGGTTCTATTTGATTTGGGTTATTTTTTTTAAAGAATTACATTTATCTTCATGATGACAATGCCTTTTTTTTATCTTGACTAATTTTAACCTCATAAAAAATAGTTATAGAATAGCCCTCCTTTGCAATTTTCTGGAATTTGTGTAGATGAGGCATTATTTTTCCTTAAATCATTGATCAAATTCACAAGGGAATTAATCTAGTATAGAATTCACAAAGGAGTTCATCTAGGATTGCAAATCATCTTTTCATGAGAGGTTTTTGAACTATGAATTCAGTTTCAGCAGGATACATAAAACTACTGAAGAAATATGTTTATGATAATTTTCTCCATTCTTTATTATTTCTCAAATGTCTGTCACATTAATTCCTAATATAAAATCTATTATTTTTCTTCCTTCTGCTTTATTTAGGTTTTGCTTACTTTTCTTTTACAAGTCCCCTTAGGTATAAGATTAAATTATTGATTTTTTTTCTTTAAGAACTTTAAAGATATTGCGAACTATTCTTAGATGTGCATTATATAAGATGAGAAAACCATATTTTGTGTCATTATTAATGTGTCTTTTTAGATGTTTTAATATATTTTTATCACTTTTTAATGATTTTATTATAACTTTATATAATTTTTTTTTGTCCTTGGGATTCATTTAGTCTGGGGTTATTTACATTTGTCCAAATTTTGAATTTTTCCAGTCATTATTTTTCCACTATGCCATTCCTTTCTTTTTTTAAGTCTAATTTTAGACTCTTAGTTGTTTAACATTAGGTTATATTTCACTGATGTTATGTCTATTTTTCAGTATTTTTCCTGAACTGTATTGATAACTACAATGCTTGGTTTTCAAGTTCACTGTTACTTTGCTCTGCCATATCAAATTTTCTCTAATTTTCATCATAGACATACTGTTCAACTCTAGAAGATTGATTTATATTTTCTTTGAGCATTTTTCATGACTATTCAACCTGGTCGGTCTTTCCACTGTTTTCTGAAACCTGTTGTAGAGTTCTAACTCCTTAACAATTCTGTCTACTATTATTATGACTTTCAAAATTTTTGTTCTGTTCCTGTCAAGTGCTTTTTTTCTTTGCTCTTTATGGATTACATCTTCCTACTCTTTGTTGTGCTGGAAATTATTTATTGAAAGTCCAATATTAGAAATTTTGCCTTGCCTATTGTCATACATTTTTAGATTCATAAATTTTATGCTTCTTTCTGGACTGCATTTAAGGTATGGAAACCATGTATTTCTTCTTAGAGTTGTGCTTAAAGGTAGTTAGAGGGGAATAGTTAGAGGGGAAGCCTCTCTTCTACAGAGAAAAATAACAACTGATTACTCTGCATTATGTCCCATGAATTACATAGCTCACCAATTTGAGACACAAACTATTCCTAGACTTGTGTGATCCCCATGGACTTATATACCATAATAATTAGTTTATTCAATACCATAAAAAGTATCAAAACTGAAGATCTAGAGAGAGTAAATACCACTGGAATATGGATGAAAATAATATATCCCCAGGTTTATTTTTTTTTTGAGAGTTTATTTTTACTTTCTGTTTATGATTGGGCTCTTATGATCAGATGCTATGATGTTACATGTTAAGATTGCAGCCCAGTAAAAAATGTAACCCAAAGTTATACTTTTATTGTCTTGAAAGATATCAAGCTATTTTTTAGAGTCAACTAGAAATGTTATCCTAAGACTTCTTTGAAAATGCCTAGAAATAGTCAACAATTCAGAATTATTTTAATCATTTCTACCATCTTATTGTCAATCTCTTAAAAAGTGAGTTAGAATTTATAAAGATTGTTTTTAATTTTAAAATGCACACACACGTATGTGTGTGTGTGTATATGTGTGTACACTCTTGGTTTGTTTTTTTTTTAATTTTACAAAAGTTTATTTTTATATCATTTTGTACATTTTTTTATTTCCATCTCAAATGTAATCCCCGCAGGTTTCCCATCACCAAGTCACCCCTGTGCCATCACCCTAATCCCGTGCACTTCCCTCCCCCCCCCACTCTTGGTTTGTTAAGGACACAAATTAATTCTTAGAATCATTGATTGTGGGAAACAGAATGAGTGACTGCAACTGCAGCCATCTCACAGTTGTTTTCATGTAAGACTTTGGAAACTTCGAGTGAATGAGCTTTTCAGAAATATTCAAAATCCAGCAAAGGAACATGAAGGTGCCTGGTATTTTCATGAATTTTTACCTCTTCTCCCCTGACAGTGAGTCAGTGTAACTGAGATGGCGGTGGTCTGTCCTTTGCAGCTCCACATTATTTTGTTGGGAGTGTTCTCAGGAGAGGAGAAGCCGGCATTGGACAGACCCGGGAGCCCCCCCTCACCTGGGGGCTGAGTTCCTGCTGTGCCCACTCGTGCCCTCAGTGCTACCAGTTTGCTTCGCACTCCCTTCACCCAACTGTGTTGTTTTATTATTTCCAACCACATATCCCAAAATAGCTTCTGGCACGCTGTCTTCAGCACAGAAGCTCATAAAAAGTCAGTATGAGGAGTTTTGGCTTTATTGTCCTTCTCTATATGACTGACGCTTTAAAAAAGAAAAAGGGTCCAACGTAGAAACTTATGACAAAGCCTGGGGGCTCAAAGTTTTAAAAGGAGGCCATAGGCCTATTGTTAATCCTCAGCCACTCACATGCAGAAGCCGTTCAGTTTACTTAGCACCCAGCCTTAGAAGGTGCTGATCTCAGGCTGCATTTAGTTAGATGAAAAACAGGCCAAGACCTGGGAGTTGAGACATCTGGTATGTTATTCCCGACACTGTCATTAGCTACTGTGTGATTTTCCTCCATTTAGCTCCTTTGGATATTCATTTAATGATTTATACAAAAGAAAAAGAAAAAGAAAAAGCGGAGAGGGGATTTGTTGAAGAAATGCTTAGAAAACCTAACGATGCTTAGCACACAATGCAGGCATAATATAGGTTAATGAAAATCTTGAGCTTCCATCTTGACCCAAATTTAATTTTCCATGACTTTTGAAAGTTCAGTTTCTCTCAGTACTACCCTTCAGAATAATACACACATGATGATTTACAAAGTGAGGCAAGATTATATATTATGATGCTAAGTAAAGCGTTACACTAAAAAAAAAATTGAGTAAGAGAAGAAAAGGGAACAGCTCCATGCACCCCCACCCTCTCCCAGTGTTCCTTCCAATTATCTCTATGTGAGTATCTTTATTCTTTCCCTTTTCTTGGCCTATCTGAAGCAAGAAGGACTGTTTTTTTCTCCTTCCTGAGGATGTTCATTTCTTATTTTCTTCTGCCTCCCTTTAGAATAAACATTCCAAATTAAATGCCTTTTCTGCTTTGCACAGCAACAACTCTCCTTTTCTCCTTGTTCCTTCTCTCCAAATTAGGAAGGACTTTCTGAGTAACAAGCTAGAAGTAAACACTGTGGCTAAGCTTGACAATCACCAAGCCATTGCTTGTTTGTTTTGTTATTAAGGATCTTCTGGGCCTAGATTGGAAGTTCAAGTATAGAATTATCATCAATCTGTACAAAGTCCTTCTAGTCTGTGATATTTTATATATGTAAATCTATATAGGGAAGTTAGGTATATACATATATGTGTATATACATATATATTTGCATGTAAATAGTATTTCCCTTCACCTACCTTCCTTTTGTAAATTCTTGAAAATACATATTTTCTGTAAATTTGTATTTAAGATACACATAAAGAGTTCAGGTTATTCATCTTTAAAATGTGCTTACTTTAAGCCAGAAAGAAAAGGAAAAATACCAATGGTTTCACTCATAGAAGGGGTATAATGGACCGGGCTGAGAAAATAATAGTAATAATGAATAGCTATATACAGAGACATTTTATGGGGGTGGAGTGGGGAATGGGATCAAAAACAGTGGGGAAAGGGAAATGCACTGGACTATGGTGATGGCACACAGGTGATTTGGTGATGGGAAGCCCCCAGGGATTACAACTGAGACGGAAAAATGAACAAAATGATGTAAAAATAAATTATTATATTATTTTTTTTAAATGTGCTTATTTTAAAAGAAGTCATATTGGGTCCTTCCTGGTGGTATAACAGGTTAGAATGCAGCACTGCGAGCTGGCCACAGCCACCTCAGTGCAAATTCAATCCCTGACCCCCAGAGGTGGCCCATATGGCACGGCAGACCTCTCCTGATCTGCCCGCTGCTCCCCATAGCAGTGTACTTGGGGTAGGTTGGCCTGTTCTGCTCCCCACTCTGTCTCTGGTGAATCTTCTTACTGCCTCTGTACCTCTGACTTGTACCCCAGTTCTGTATGCATAAATAAATAAATCTTTTTAAAAAATCATATTTTTGATATCTGGAGAACCAAATTTTAAACTTACCCTTAAGTCACCTGCTTGAGTTTAACTTCTGCCATTTTCTGTGTGGCTGCAGATCTGCAATGCAAATGCTTTTTGCTCAACATCTTCACCTGTGAAAGAATGATGTTATCATATATGCCTATTAGTAGTTTTGCAATGAAAGTGAATTGGAGGGAAAAGGATCAAATTTGGAGGGAAAAGGATCAAAACAGGGGTGGGAGACCACAATGGTGATGGGACAGAGGTGAATTGGTCGTGAGACCACCTGAGATTATACCTCTGAGCAGAAGGCACACGTTGTGCAAAAGTGAAGAATGATGTAAAATAGATATAAAATTTTAAAATGTGGACATATAAAACAGAATAATGCTCTTTATAGATGATACAGTATATAATACGTGTTCAATAAATCATCATTGTCATTATTACTAGAAACAATGGAATATGCAAGACTTAACCTTAAAATATCACTGAAATACTAGTTGGCTTAATTAGCAAATTGTTGCCTAAGTAGTAATGAAGGCTCACAGGAAGTTAGTAGATGCAATGTAAAACAGTCTTAAATTTTTTCACCAATAACCATGCAGCATACATTTTTTTTTACCTTTCTTATAGAAACTTTCATTATGAACTTTTCTAACAGTTTATTCTGAGTTCAAAAGACTCAGTAAGATGCCAAAACATTCCTGATTTACTTTTGACAAGAAAATTAATTCTAGAGCATCTGTTTACGTTATCCATAATTACTAATTTTTATGATCACATCTAATATCACTTTGGCTAAAAATGAAATGTGTCTTACCTGAATTAGAACACTTGAGGAACGATACCCCCCAAAAGAAATAAACTGTTTTTGGGTATTTCTAGAAGAATATGTGTTTAGTTTAGTTATGGGTTCAGAGGTTATTTCATGGACACCTGTAGGTAATTAAAAGAATAGGTAATTCAATCGGAAGGCATTTAAAATATAAACCCATTGATTGACTGGGGATTTGGATGAGTCTTTACATCTGGGAAAGAAAGACAAAAAAAAGTACTCGTTTTTGGTGAAATAAATCAGCTTTTAAATCTGGGATTAGCAAGGAATTTACTATATAGTTTGGAGAGTACAAGCTAATGGTACTTTCTTAAAACTGTCATTTTCAGGTATTTATTTGAGTAATGTTCAGGTTATATTTCTGAAAATGGTGGCCTTACTTAACACTACAAGATCTAAATGATAATATCCCAAAGGAGAAATGTTTTTTGAAATGTGTTGCTGATGGGCAGGACAAGAATAGGGTTGAGTGAAGGAGCATTGACAGATTCTACTATAGTTTCTAGAATGCAGTGTCCAATATATTTGGAAGTAGTTGCATGTCACAATTTAAATTTAAGTAAAAATTACAGTTCAGTGAAATTTAAACTTTTTCCCATGGGCATGATAGCCACCTTCAAATGATCGATAGCTACATGAAGCCAATGCCTTAATTTGTAGAACCACAGAAAAATTTCCATTATATAAGAATTCACTGTTAGATACTACTGCTATAAATGTAGCAGATAAACAAAGGTATACATTTAGAATAATTATTGATTTAGAATAGAAAAGTTATCTTAGTTCTATTGGAGTTTGAAAGAGCATCTATTCTGTTTTGTTGAAGACTAAATACCAGGACCTTCTTTTAAACTGTAATTTCATTGAATCAGTGTGAGATTTAAGGATCTGTGGAATCTGAGAGTAGACCTTTTATTTTCCTTGAAACAAAAGACTTCTTCAGACTTTGGCAAGGACCTGGGGGGAAGGGAGTTTCTGGTTTGACAATAACCCTTATAAGAGAAATACCAGACATCACGATGAGTGATTTAGCAAACTTGAGGTAAGTAGGCAGAGCTTCTAGATTGGAGTTTCTACATTTTGATGGAGATATTTGTTCTTATGAAGATATTTCAACACAACTAAAACTAGAATAGTTTCATCAGAACAACAGGTATTGTAATCCAATTTAACTTTTAAAAGCATTTATTTAGTAACTAAAACAAGAACAGAAGTATAGAGTCCACATAAGGGTAAAGGGTAAATCACATTTATCTGGTCTCGATTTGGAGCAAACATGTTTTATTTGGATCTTCTAGGAAACCCACCAGTAACAGGCAGTTGAGAACTGGAGGTCCTTGTTCCCTTTCAAGTCACTCTCTTCACGTGTTTCCCTACTCCCTGTAACTTATGGTCTACAAGTAATTGAGAAGCTAAGAAATCAGGGCAGTGGGTAACCATGTTTTGAGATATGGCTGTTTTTCAAAAGCATGAATATTATTTGCTATTGGAGTTTCATGTCACAGAACACCTAAGAATTCTTGTTTTTACTAACATTGTCTTCAATAAATATCACTGTATCATGAGCAGAATATTGCGATTCTCCCATAATTTGGCATGTTATGACAACTTACCACATGTCTTCACGGTCACCTTTATGGCTGCCCCATTCATGCAGCAAAATGATTAATTTCCACTGCAAGAGAATAATAGGGATCCAATACCTAACACTTTGTAGTTTGCAAAATAGTTTCAGTTAAGATATTTTTCTTCGTAGAAAAGAAAAAGGAAATGGACAGGGTCCTCTTCTAAAAAAGGGGGAATTCTGTAATGTAAAAACATCTGAAAGTTGCTCACTGAAACTTTTCCATAAAAATATTGTGACCATATAAAAGCGAGTCAAATGGCAGACTAAAATTTTGTTATATCAATATTAATGGAAATGTCAACCTAGGTAGTTGAGAATCTGAGTTTAGATGGCACAGGACCCTCTTTAAATTTATTAAATCCCTTCCTAACATTGCTAAAAATAAATATTGTGATGAAAAAGGAACATACCACCTGGGATTTATAACTTTTCTGTAGAAATTACATTTTATGTATAATAAATAGTTCGATATACACATAAGAATATGCTCCCTGACACCTTCTTTGTTCTCTGAATTACTGTGATTTTTATTTTTAATATGACAAATGAACTGCATCATGCTTAATTTAATTCTGCTGACATTTCCTCCCCTCAATTATTGAATGATATTTCTGTTAAGACTGGCTACATTTAGTTAAAAAACCAAACAAATTGAAGCAAAGTAAAACTATGTCAGAATCCAATATAGGTACAATCATACTGATTTGAAAATCTGCCATCATTTTCTAAAATAAACCAAAAAACTAATTAGCCAGTAAAGGACATACACAAAAAACTACACTTACAGAGTGGAGTTGATATGTTTTTAAAAACATGTTTTTAAGAGCTCTGATGAAGGTCACTTATGGTTTTAGTAGCTTTGTGGAAACATTTGTGTACGCTTTGAGAAAGCTAATGCACCCAAAAATGCTTGTTGCCAGATGCCCTAGGAGGAACTTGTGCCAGGTTGAATGGACCATGGAGTGACAGACAGGGACTCCTGTGGGTCACTGTATCCTGTAGCTTTTCCATTAATTAATCACTGTCTTCTAGAATAACAGGGAAGAAGTGGAAGGGGGGGGAAATGGTAATCTGTCATTTCTTATTAAAAATAGCCACAACTTCTCCAGGGTTATAGAAAGCTCTAGAATAAAGAACAGTGCTGCAAGTTTTTTTTTTTTCTCTTCTGAAAATATAACAGTTCCACCTTGAGGCAATTGTGTGGTGTTTGTTACATACTTCAGAGGTTCTATTTAAAGTAGTAGGCTATCTTTGTGTGCTGATTAGTGACCGAAAATCTCTCATAGCAAAAGAAGCAAATAAGAGAACTAAAAATTATATATGGATTTGGAAATGCTGCTTGCATTCCAACTCCTTGTGCCTCTTGGTCAAAAACATTGACAGTTTTAAGAATGGAGTTTCATTTGGTCAGGTATGTTGTTGAAATTTTATTAGAACTTGTTCAAAAGGCAAACTAGAATTTGAAAAAAAATTATTCTCTTGTCTCCACTGGTAAATACATTTATTATCTAGGGAATAAAACATCTACATAGAACTTTCTTTAGAATCAACCATTTATTTCTTCCTGTTGCCAAAATGTTGGTACTTGAATGTAAAAAAAAAAAAAAAAAAAGGGAGGGGGGGGAGGATGAAATCTCCCACAAGCAAAGATTGGAATAATTATCATTCCACACACACTCTTCTCCTGGTTATAAATATGCTAGAAAACATTCCCACTTTTATAAAATATGTTTCTATATTTTCCTCATTTACACTTTTGCATAATTTATTTACTCATTTTATTTATTGGAACATGTGAACACAGGTATGAGCACACATGTTTGCCTGTGTGTGCATGTGTGATTGTTTGTGAATGATGTTGCTTATGAGTTTTCTTGGCTAATAGCCATTTGTCCCCCCAAGCTTCTTTCTGAGTGATAAGTACATGCACACGAGCAAGTTACATTATTATTCATGTTGTATTACTGAAACTTCCATTCATTTGTAAAGCTTTTCTAGATTTTCTAGATTTTGAGATAGCCAGATACAGCTACCTCTTAAATCAATGTTGGCAAAGGCTTTTTCTCAGCATATCATGAATTTATTGTAGGATATACTTTCATCTTAATGGTTTTCGACTCTTTTTATAGCTCTTTCATGTGCTAGTATTCAGGGTTTATTTTTTAGCTTTAGGTGAGTTGCCTATGAGGCCACAAGAGCCACAGACCCACGTCGTGGGAGGAGAGCAGAAGAGGGCCAGCCACAGTCTTTGCGCGGAGAGCGAGCGGGCTTGCTGCCCACTTCGTGTGGCACTGGCCTGGTCAAGAGACTTGACCCGGAAGTAAAGACAGGCGATGGCCAGAAAGGTTTGAGAGAAGCTTGAGCAGCTCTCACTTTCCGATGCTGTTTCAGTCTGAGAAAAGCAGCTGGGTGCTGAGGAGGCAAAGCTCGTTAGAAAAACAGTCCCTCATAAATGTGCCTGCGCTCCAGCTGGTAAATTCTATTAAAATGCCCTTCTCATGGTTCAGCCTTAACACCTTCTCCTGACAGCTGCAGATGCTCTTTCAGGGTTTGGTGGGTGAGCGAGGCATTTATACAGGAAAAAATACATATATGTGATGTCTATTATTATATTAAGGGAAAAGGAGATATTTAAATGAGCTTGGCAGATGTTTTAAAATAATTCATAGAACACAGACTTTGGGACTGAAATCCATATTCTAGCACTGTATTAAAACACACGCATTCTTCTAGAATATAAAATGCACATAAATGTGTGTATTCAGTGGGACTAAACATGTTTTTTTTAAAAAAGAAATCTTGCCATAAATATTTAATAGATAATTCATAATGACACACTTAAAAATTAAGGCTATAATTTTTTGTGTTAGATGCAATGGACAAACGTACAATTTTAGGTTTCTTTGGGCACAAAGAACATAAAGTATATATCTGGTATATACTAGATATTTTTACAGATTAAAAATTAATGCAGCTCCAGGGATGAGAAATATGTCTCAGGTTTTTTAGATGCAAAAGAGAGATAAGAAAATCTACCTGGCTACAGTAACTGTAAAGTGATTTAAAAACCCTGGGCTGAAAGAATATTTTTTTTAAAAAATGTTTTAAGAATTGTAACCTAAGGTCCTTGATTATTTTAATGGAAATGCACACTTTTTTTTTGCTTGATGCCAAATTAATGTTTTATAAAACCTGATAGAAAATTGCCTGAAAGCAAAAATTCCTGAAAGGGCTCTTTTACTATTTGCACATTCAAAATAAACATTTCTCCAAGCCCTTTCTTTGAAATTTCTTCACTACATAGGTGGTACTTTTATATGAAAGGTGAAAAGTAAAATACAGTTTTGCACTTTCTGTAAGGAGCCAGAGCTACATTGGAAATTTAAGCTACATGTTTGATCTTCAGTGAAGGGTGTATCTTGAAAGAGACTGAGGGCTGAGGGTGCCTGCCACACCCTGCCTTAAGAAAGAGAAGCTGCAATATCAACAGAAGAACTGTAGGAAACAGAGGGTCCAGAAAAGAGATAGCAGGTAATGAGAAAGGATGAGGAAACTGAGGAAGACAGATAAGGAAACTGAGGAAGATTCTGGTGAGCACAGCCACTCTTCCTGGCTTCAAGGTAAACTACAGTTCATTGCACCAATATCTCCACCTTAGGCCGCTCATGCTGCTTAACTTCCTGGCTCCTGTTTGGGGGTTGAGAAAAGCCCTGTTCTGCCCCTTGTTTCTGACTTTATCACATGCCTTATTAATTTATTTCTGAATGCTTTTTCCTCTTGGGGTCTTGCTGACGGCAGAAAGACATCACCTGCCAGAGTTAGCTAATCCCTAGAGAGCATACACCTTCCATAACCTTCAACTTCAAGAACAAACCCACGGATTCCGAGCTTTGCCCTCCTCACTCCTTTTCAAACACAATCTTTGCCACTATCTCCCCATGGCTAATCACTCCAGGGTCAGGCATGAAACAACTAAGATGATCTCTATGCCCAAGTCTGACAAAATCATCCAAGGTGACCAATCATAAACCTGTTTAGCAGTCTTGCCCTGCCTTGGTCATTCCTTCCCTCAAGAGGTTGTGCCTGTGTTTTTGTTTTTATTTTTATTTATTTATTTTATTTATTTATTTATTTTTGCTCGCTCTGCATCCTAACATCCTGCCACTTTGCTGTTTGACCCCGTATGTTGTGGAGTCCCCCATACCCCTTGGAACTGAGTAACACTCTTTTCAAAGACACCTCCTTCTCTGCCGGCTTCAGTGAACACTAAAGTAATAAAAATACAGTATAAAGCATCTTTGCCCTCCCCACTCTGCACTCTAAACATACAGAGAGAGAGAGAGAGAGAGAGAGAGAGAGAGAAGAATATTTTTTACACTTTTTACATTCTTTAGCTGAAACCCTTTTATTTTTAATGACCCATTCTGTCTGGCATAGCTTAGTCATTCTTAGCAATGCACCAAAAGGTCATCTCCTCCACTAAAAACACTTCCTACAACACAAAACAAAATCATTGTTCTCTCTCTTTTTCAAATTCATTTATTTATGAATCCAGAACTGGAATGCAGGGATGGTGAGAGGATTCACCAGAGACACAGTGGGGAGCAGAACAGGCAGATCGATGAAATATACTGCTGAGGGGAGCAGCAGGCAGGTCAGGAGAGGTCTGCCACGCCATGTGGATCATCTTTGGGGCTGGGGATGGACCTCCCACTGAAGCTGCTGCAGCCAGCTTGCAGTGCTGCGTCTAACCCGCTGCGCCACCAGGGAGGGCTAGTCATGGTTCTCTTTTAAGCACTGGCAGTATATTTAGTGATTGCATTAGTATATTGGTATATTTAGTATTTTTAATGATCACATTTGGCAAGTTACAGGTGATAGTTCATTTCCCTGATATTTTAGTAGTCAAGATTATTATATTATTTAATGTTGGTATTCCCAACTTCTAGAATATTTCACTACTGATAGTACACAATATTTACCATACAAAGCTTAGAATTAATAAAAGCTTTCGTAATCAATCTTGCTAAATGACAGGTATTCTGTGCCTGTCTATATCGCTGACTTGCTAGTTGCTCACTGCCGTGGATGGTGACTAATGTATGTATTCCAGCTCAAACTGGATTGCAAATTGCCAAGGATAAAGCCCTAAATCTTGTATTTTATCTGGCTCAATACCTGTTTGTGATTATTAGCTTAATTTCAATTTAACTAGTAATTCAACTTCATTCAAAGTATTTTTTTTTTTTAGAATAAAGCAACACTCTGCATGTGCATATCATATATATTAGCTTAACAAAAATTCTCAGTCTCTTTTAAGGCATCTTTGAAACTTTTAGTTCTTTAAGTGTCATTTTGGTTAAGTTGTCTGAATATGAATTAAACTCATACCAAAGCACACAGACTAGTAAGATTATCTGTGAGAGGAAAAAGTGTATGTTATAAATGTAAATAAATCATATCCTCTTGCTAAGGAATGTTTTGTCTATAATGGTTGGAAAGTCCCTAAAATTTGAGCAAAAAAAAAAAAAAAGAACTTCTTAGAGAATTTACTAGTATCTCATGGAATTCAAGGACAGTGCTACAAACAGACTGAAAAGGAACAACTAACATTATCAGGAGTTCAAGAATGTGCGGTATCTTTGTCGCTGTCTCTGTCTTCGTCACTCTCTCTTCTTAGTCTGCAGATCATTTTTCTTAATTATCTCTTTCATTCTTCTGCTTGGCAGCTTTTTTTCTGTATTTTGTCAATATGCATGGCACTAAAACCCCCTCCAGCCCCAAAGGAGTGGTCATTACAATGCACAGTGCACATGCAGACACACACACACATCTCTTTTGTTTGTCCACATCAGTTTCCATGGAGAACACAGACCCAGGCGTAGTCATGGGCTCCTCCAGTTGAAGTAAGTAGTAAAATTGAGCACACTGAGGGGATTGCATCCTAGATTGTGGAAGGACTCATCTTCAGAGTTCATAACTTTGGACTCATCTTTCATTTATTTTGTGCTATTTGTAAATCTAATACCGATTATTCTAAAAATTTGTATACTGATTTTGCCAAAAATGTGATTAGATTCAACCTAATGAAAAGCTATGATTCATAAACTGCATTTTCTGAATAAAACATAGATTTCATCTAAAACACACCCCTTCATGGCTTCATGTACTCAACATTTTTGGATCCCTTATCACTCCAACTTATATTTTTAATCCCACAGTTCATTGACAAACTCCATGAACTTTTCTACATTGAACCCATCATAGGTTTCCTTATGAAAGAAACAATTATTTCATTTAGTTAAAAATGTACTTACCAAAAATGCAATAGTTTTGAAGACTTTCTGCTAGTTTTTCACCAAGTATGTAGTCCAATGTGAGGTTATAATTTGAAATTTGGTTCCAGTCATATAAAGAAAAGAGGGATTTGACAGATGATAAAATTTTGTCTAAATTTGAAAATATCTTGGGAAATAAGTCATCAATTGTCACTTGACAAGAATAACCAACTATTAAAAAAAATCCAAACACAGTGAGTAGAAGAGTCAAAACCAAAAACACTGACAACTACCAATGTTGAGAAAAACATGAAGCATCAAGAGCGCCATTCATTGCAACATGGTGCAGACACAATGCAAGGCAGCGTGGTGGCTTCTTACAAAGCTAGACATTCGGTTAATCTTGGCACTTACCCAGGAGTTGAAAAGTTATGGCCACACAAAAACATGCATAGGGATGCTTCTTACAGCTTTACTCATTACTGTCAAAACTTGGAAGACACTGCCGTGTACACCACTATTTAATGAACAAACACTGTGGTATATTGAAACAATGGACTGTGATTGAGCACTAGAAATAAATGAGCTATAAAGCCAGGCTAAGGCATGGACAAACCCTAAATCCATATTTCTGAGAGAAGGAAGCCAATCTGAATAGACGATCCACTGCATGATTCCAACTGTCTATAATCATGAAAAGGTAAAACTATGCAGAGTGAAAAGATCAAAGGTTTTCAGAGGAGTTGAATAGACAGAGCACAGAGGATGAAAGCACACTGTGTAGCACTTTAATGATGAGGCTATCATCATTAAAGTGTCATTAAACATGTAGTCATGTCCAAAAGGTGCACAGATAAGCCCTAAGAGAAGCTACTATGAACTTGTGTAATCATGTTGTATCAAATCAGGCTTATCAGTTGCAAGAACGTACCATTCTGATGAGAGATGTTAATGGTGAAGGGGCTATGTGTGCATTTTTACTGAAAAACTAAAGATAAAGCCCTAAAAGATGAAATGAAACATCAGAAAACCAAAACCTGAATCTCAGCTCTCTGGATAGACTCCTGAAGTATGTCCTTACTTCAGATTAGGAATAGAGAAACACAGTCAACACAGCTAAATGCTCTATTCCTACTGAAAAGGGGGATTTAAATGTAAAATTTGTTTTAAAATGTTCAACTTTCATTTATATTTTTAATATGTTACAGAATTATCTTTATTCAAAGTATATTTTAAACCAAAATATGAGAAAATAAACTTGACCTTTCATTTTGATGCTTGTAACTGTAAAGGTCAAGTGATACAGACCATCATATGATAATGCATCTGCCTTTCTTTCATCTTAACCAGCAGGGACAGAATCTGAGGCTAGAATTGGTCAGATGTGTTCCTTTAACAACACTTTGTAGGTATTTTTTTTACTGTGTACAAATCTGCTAATAAAACTAAAATTGTTCTTTAAAGTTAATACCAACAGAATTTAACATAAACTCTTTTCTAAATATTAAAGTCTGAAATCATCCATTTAAGTAAAGTTTGAAAATAGGTATTTATGTTTATTCTAGTAAGAGATAGC
The DNA here is from genome assembly GCF_000260355.1 of Condylura cristata. Taxonomy (NCBI): domain Eukaryota; kingdom Metazoa; phylum Chordata; class Mammalia; order Eulipotyphla; family Talpidae; genus Condylura; species Condylura cristata. The sequence continues at coordinate 13,716,076 of NW_004567119.1, read as the reverse complement.
TATGTAATTTACGGTAACAATCTATTATATGGCTTGATAGTAAATATTAATAAAAAAGATTTTCATTCCATATAGTTGTCTCACAGACAATTTATGGCTTTAACAGATGTTTGGCTGGCACATTTCAACCATTCGCTTTTAGCATTCCCTGTTGATGAGTTGCTGTTTCAAATGCAAGGAATGCCTTAAACATAATTCTAGTACAGCTGTAGTGATAAATGGTTGTGATGGTGTTTGAATTCCACAATATTTTAAGTGACTTCCAAGCCTCAATCAAGATGCTTTTAAGTGATTAAGTCAGTGTTTTGTATATAATGATTTGTGTCTTACAGATAATATTCAGTAGCCACCATATTTTGCCTTTAAGCCATATAACATTTTGCATGATCGTGTAATTTTGTTTTACTACTGAAAGCACAAAATATGAGATTTCTTGAATTCAAAATGAGCAACAAAGACATTTCTTAGTGGAATCAGGGTGCATTTTTGGCTAAATGTATAATGGCACTTCATAGTATTGTCATTACGGTATCATACAGAGTATTTTCAGAGTTGTGGATTCCTCGGTGTTCTATCTGTTCATACACAAATAATACCACCTCTGGCCACTACTGTGAATAGCGCAGTACCACTGAGCTTTTCACACTGCACAGTGTTGGCATTTCCACACCATTATACAGTTGGAATCTTGCAATGGATCAGCTTTTCAGAATTAGCTTCTTTCTCTCAGAAATACAAATGTAGGGTTTTGCCATGACTTGGCTTGATAGCTCATTTATTTGTAGAGTTGAATAATAGTCCATTGTTTCAATAGGCCTCAGTGTGTTGTTCTTCTAAGTTTTGACAGTAATGAATAAAGCTGTAAGACACATCCCTATGCATGTTTTAGTGTGGCCATAACTTTTCAACTCCTGGGTAAGCGCCAAGGTTAACCATACATCTAGTTTTGTAAGAAGCCGCCACACTGCCTTGCATTGTGTCTACACCGTGTTGCATTTCCACTAGCAGTGAATGGCGCTCTTGATGCTCCACATTCTCCCCAACATTTGCGATTGTCAGTGTTTTTTATTTTTTTTTGATCATTTTAGTGAATGTACAGCAGTATCTTGTTACTGTTTTAACTCACATTTCTTTGATATGAAGTATCTCTTATATGATTATTTTTTACTTTATATTTTACTTGGTTCTGTGTATATTAAGGTTTCTGCCCATTTTATATTTGAGTTTTTGTATTTTTATTGATGAGTTTTATGAGGTTTTGTATATTTGACTGTCATTAATCCATTATTAGTAGTATTTTCTATTTTCTCCCAGGTTATAGCTTGTCTTGTTCTCTTTATTTATTATTATTATTATTATTATTATTATTATTATTATTATTTTGCAGTGCAGAAGTCTAATTTTAATGACATCCAACTTGTTCATGAACTATTCTACTGAATATGACTTTCAGATCCATCTATATTTTCTCATATACTAAATTCTGGGAGTTCATATTATACACCTAGGTTAATGAACCATTTTGAGGAAATTGTTGTGAAAGGTGTAGACTATATTTGTTCCTTCTTTTTTGGTCTTTATTTCTTTATCAGAGCATAGTTGAATACCTTTATATTCAACTGAACTTCTGGGTTCTCTATTTTGTTCCATTAATATATTTAGCTATCTTTTTTGCTGCTGACTACTTTCTGGAGTATGTAGTTTTATAATTAGTCTTAAAATCAGACTATCAGTCCACCACATTGTTTTTCTTCAATCTTATACTTGATTATTTTGGATCATTTGCCTCTACCTATAAACTTTAGAATCAGTTTGTTAATATGCATAAATAACTTCCCTGGATTTTGGTTAGTATTACATTGCATCTATAGATCAAGTTGTGAGGAACTGCTATCTTAACACTCTGACTCTTCTTGTCTGTGAACAGGACTATCACTTCACTTATTTAGTCTTCTTTGATTTTGTTCATCAGAGTCTATAGTTTTTATCATCTAGACCTTGTACATATTTTTTTACATTTTTACCTCAGTACTAAGTGGGGAAGTATTTGCTAATATAAATGTTATTGAGGTTTTTTTTTTTAAAGATTTATTTATTTGTACATACAGAACTGGGGTACAGGCCACAGGCTCAGGGGTGGTGAGAGCGGGGAGCAGAACAGGCAGATCGACGAAGTACACTGCTGAGGGGAGCAGTGTGTTGATATCGTTATATGGAATTTTCTTTATTAGTTGTATTAAATGTCTTCTAAATTATAAAAAGCAGTAATTAAAATAATACCAACAGCAAAGTGATTCACCCAGTATTCATTATTAACCTGTTTGTGTGTCAGCCCCTTTCCAAACCTCTGGGGAATAAATAGCAAATCTCAAATCTCAAAAACTTCATTTTGGCTGTGAAATGTCCTTCAATATGTATTTTCTGAGGGCTGGTCTTTTCAATAATGAAACACCTCTTTAATCTGTATGCCTTCACTTACAGAATTTATATTAATGAGGGTTATAGTCTACAGATTCTTTATTAAAAATGTATCTTTCTGATAACACAGAACACTAAAATAAGGAAAAAGCTTTAACTTATTTGATTTACATTTGGTGATGGATCTGAGGGTAATTGAGAATGTGATTGGCGTAGGTTTTGACACCTGACTGATGAGAGGAAAAGTCCAGGAAGACCCCTTCATGTCTGCTGTGGGGACTCGGGAAAGTTTGTATTCATTTAGAAAGAGCAATAGAAGCAGGTGTGGGAGGAAAAGATTCAGAGTAACATCTTCTTCCATTCCTGTCTTTGAGTGCAAATAATTACATAACTTCTCTTCTCTTTGTTAGTACAGACATGTTAGCTTGCCATTTACCCTTTTTATTTCCAGAGTGTAATTAAGAAAAGAAATAAAAGACATGGCAAAGTATAATTTCAAGGGGATTATAATTTTGCAGGTAGTGGCATTAAGGGAAGAATCCGGCTCCAGGGAATTATACTGAATTTACTACTGAATCAGCAAGAGAGCTTGGAAGGAGATAGCCATGTGCCTTCATTCACCCCTGTTTGGCCCCTATGGAAAGCGACCAACAAATCATCCTGCTCTAGCTGAATGAAGTGTAAAATGAAATCCCGAGAACAGGTTAAAAATTACGGACAGTTTAGAATCCAAACTGAAATCGGTGACCAGAGATGCACATCTTAAAGATACTGATGTGTATCTGCAGCTCCTCCTGAGCCACCTGCCAGCCTCCAGTCTCCGGGCAGCTTCAGAGAGAGTGAGTGCTTTAGTAATATGCAAATTAAAATCTGATAGGGCAATTGCAAAAAATAGGAGCAAAACTAGAGTGTGAACTCATAGGTATGCCTCCTTGGGCTTTCTGAATATGGAGGAAAGAAATGGGTATGAAGGAAGGGGCATGATTCCGGACACAACACCCATGTCCTGTCTCATCTGACACAGTCCTGTTCCCTCTTGTTCTCCCTTGAGATTTCATTTGAAGAGATTGTTAGGTGGCGCCTACGAGTTATAATTGTTTGTAAGGTGGGAAGCATTAAAATTTAATCAAATGTTCTCAAAATGGGGTTAGTAGCATTTCCTCCTACTGACTTAAAAATATCACCAGATTTCTTTCTGGGATGATTCAGGAAAAAAAAAAATGGTGCTGAGCTTAATGTTTGTGAATTTAGATATTGCAGTATAAGATGTCTCTCTTGAGCTTCACAGTGAGCCACCTTAATAGTATAATCATATTTAAACTCATTGTAAAGTTTAAACTTCACAGAAATTCTGTTTTATGGGATTAAATCTCATATCACGGCACAAATCGTGTCTATTAAGGAAGAGGAAATAGACAGGTGGGTGTTGGTTTTATGTGGTGAATCCAATATGTGAGAAAGCAAATGACTCACTTAATGTCATTGTTTGTGATGGGGCGAGAGTTAAGACCACAGGTCCATAAATCACAGTCAAGATGTACTTCATTTTCAGTCAGCATACACTAAAAAAGGAAAGCTTCACTGTTGTATGAAAAGCTTTTTCAGAAGGCGAACATTACAAAATGGCAGGCGGCAAACCCAGAGTTTAGGCTCTTGATCACTACTCTTGTCAAAGAGTGACAGAAATGTCTTTGTGCAGAATAAGTGTAAGGTTAATTGCATAATGATAAGGTTATGGCCCACGGACAGTCATTTGCGAATACTGTGCCCCTGCGGAGCAGCAGCTGGGATTTTGAAGTTCACTCGCTCTGTGAAAACAAAATCTTCTTCAAAATGAAAATAGTCATTGAATGAAGGTGCAATTTCACATTTATTTTAAAACAGTCAAGATGTCTATAAATAGGCTAATTAGAGGAAAACTCAATGAGCATTCTGCAGTGGTTGCTATGAATTCGTATATCTCCAAGGAAAGTTCAAACATGCAAAGAAAAGGCAATGGAAAAATATCAATTCAATTGGCGGTTGTAGTAAAGTTTTGTTTTGTTTTGTTTTTGAAAAGCCAGAGGTTAGAATTTCATCATCCTGCAGAAAAAGCACACCACACATTAGCATCATTTTCTCTTTTATTTGTATTCAGTTCACAGAGGTGACTATATTTAGATTTTTACATGGAACATTTTAAAACTAAATGTCTCTGAAGGGATAGCTATGATGACAATTTCACAGCAAATGCTGATTTTCAAGCTTCAATCAGTATATATTAAAGAGAAGAGTCCTTTCCAAGTGAGATAATTTTCTTCACGCAACAATATTACATGAGTTCATTGTCTCCTAGGGAAGGATATACATGAAAAGACAGTGATTATGCTGAAATAAATCCTATCATTCAATACAGCCTATGAAGCTACAGTTGCTATGGCAACTCCTTCTTACAAATCCATTTTACATAGTAATTTCCTAGCTTTTTTTTTTTTTTTCATTCCAATCAATGAAGCATCTATGCGTCTTTTTTGAATGACAGTTTTGCCCCCTTGGTCTTCTCAAAAAAGGACAGATCCATTATTTGCAAGTAACTTTGTGGGTCCATTATTTTGTAACTTCACTGAAACCTTATGTTCTTTTGTGTCTGCCATGAGACTAATTAAGAAGGACAATCACTAGAAAGTAAACTTCTTCATCAGGCAGTATAAAGCAACTCAGTGCAACTTTATTGTTTTCTGCTATAGACTATATGTACAACATTTCTTGCCGAGTAATTTTTTGAAAGTTGACTCCTGCAATGAATGTCCCAGGGCAAAAAATGAGGGAGAATCAACAATTGTGTCAACAGCTTATGAAGAAAAAAAAATCTATGATACCTATTATAACAGTGAAAATGTTGAATTCATTCTTGCCATTCATTTCTCAGTTCACATTTAAAACTTCTCTCCCATATGTCAAGCACTGTCTTAGGCACTCAGAATAGGATATTAAGCAAAACCAAATCCTATAGTTGTTGAAATTATATGCCATGTGAGGCCTATACGCAGTGGGGTATAGTCCTGAATTCTTCTTACAAGCTCTAAGAATAGAAAGATAAATTCTTTGAAAGTAACCAAATCTTCAGGAATGCTTCATTTATCTCTAATTCTATATGATTTTGAACAATCTAAGTTACCTCTCTGACTTCCTGCTCTATGTTAAAAAATGTGTTATGTGTTCACACAAGTTTATTGAGAAGATAATGTGAGATATGTAATGAGCATGGAATGTGACTGTTTCCCAAAAAGTGTTCTGGAATCCTTTTTTTCTATGAAAAGAGAGATGCTGCTGTAAAAGTTGACCTGTTCTAACCTAGAATTCAGACCATCAGAGAAAGAGAAAAAAAGGAACAAGTCCTGGGTGAAAGGTCAGTGCAAGTTACATTAGAAAGTGAATGAAAGAAGATATCCCCAGTGCTACCATTTCGTGTTCCTATGAAATAGTTAGTGGAAAACTGAAGTAGCAGGATACAGAGAGAATTATAGTAATAAAGTAGCAGTAGGTGAAAAAATATAGGGATATGCATTTCTACATAAAAAATGTAACAACAGGACTTGCGAACAATATTTAAAAATGCTCATCATATATACTGTATAGAAGAGCCATTGTACACATTACAGATTATAATTAAATATATTTAAATTACTATAAAAAGCAATGTGCTAAGCTACACATATAGCTTATCTCCAAAAAGATCATGCGATTGAGATATATTGAATGATAATTTTAAGTCCAGAAATATTCAGGATGCCACTAATAAGTGAAAGAGGTGAATTATTGGTTAAAACAATGAGTAATGCTAGGCAGCGAGAAGAAAATCTTGGTGAGTAATATATTGTTAAGATTAAGAAAAAAATACCCTTTCTGGGGAAAATATTTTTGATATGGATCAAAGTAAGACATAGTTGGTGAGCAGGAAATGACCCAGACATGTAGAAGTGTTGCCTCCAGACCTCAAAAGCAGCTTCCTCAGTCAAAGGTAGCACTTTCCAGTAAGATAATATTACAGCTGTTTGGGGGAAAGGATGCCCTAAATGATCTTTCCCCCAATACAACCTCTGTTTGTAATTTTAACCACATAAATAGCCATTTCTAAGTTAATTCCATTCAACCTTAATGCACCTCAAGTAACACTTAAAATAAGAATTTAGAGCCATCAAATGCCATAGTTAAGCTTTTTTATTAATAATTCCTCAAAAATAATATTGGGATGAGAAGCTTGAAACTGAAGGGCCACTAATGGCAATAACAGTCCAGTCTGAGTTCTCCTAGTGGGCAGACTCCCAAGGCCAACCAAAATTCTGTCAAGGAAACTGAGTATCACATTTTAAATCTTATTTGAGTCTTTTAAATACAAGTAAGTTTTCAAGATTGTTTCAAATGTATTACATTTCCTTAAACTTTTTCCTATTTTGTTTTAAAGTTGCCTAATAAAGAAGAGAACAATGAGTCTCTTATCCACATGAATTTCTCTTAAAGAACCAAATTAATGATTCAAATCACTGTAGTAATGGGTACATAAATTTTATATCTTAATTAAAATAAGAATTTAGAGCCATCAAATACCATAGTTAAGCTTTTTTTATTAATGGTGAAATTTTATAGATTCAAAGCTCAGTTAAATTACAAACTTTATGGTGAAAAATCAGTTCAATTACTTATGAGCTGCAATAAGCTTACAAGCTTGCTTCTCTGTAGAAATGAGGAGATGAAGATACAACAGGATAGTATATCCAACTGTGATAAAAAGACTATCAAACAGGAATCCTATGTCCAGCAAAACTATGCTTAAAATGAAGCTGAAATTGGTACAATCACAATAAACAAAGGTCAAGAATACTTCCCTAGATGGCTTTCCCTACAAACATAGTAAAAGAGATTCCTACAGGTGAAATGAAGAGACTCTAGATATCACCTAAATAAAAAATAATAATAATAAACAAAGAGCACTGGTAAGGTAAAGAAGAAATAGCAGCTAAAAATATAACTATATAGATAAATATATTGCCTAAAGGATATTGTAAACATTACTTAAAATGTGCAAAATATTTAAATAAACATTTCTCTAAAGAAATTCTGAAAATAGCCAGTTAGTATATGATGTGATACTCAGCAACATGTCTTTTAGGAAATTCAAATTAAAACCACAATGAAATATTACATTCAGTAGGATGGCTGAAACACAAAGACGGACAATAGAACAAGTGTTGTGAGGACTCGAATGAAAGCAGCTGCGCGCGGCATGACCAGCATGTAAAATGGCACAGCCACTGAGGAAAACAATTTGGCAGCTTCTCAAAATGTTAAAAATAAAGTTCCCTTAAGACCCGGTGATTCCCATTGTAGATATAGACTCAAAAGAAATACTAAAAACATATGTTCACATGAAACTTGTACATGAATGTATCATTCTTAATAGCCAAAAAAAAATGGAAACACCCCAAATACCTATCAACTAGTGAACGAATGAGCACATGTATTTGGCAATAACGAGGGCGACATACTGGCGCACACAATACGGATGAGCCGTGAAAACGGTCTGCTCAATGAAAGAAGCCCTTCACAAAAATATCATAATCTCCTGATTTGATTTATATGAAATATTCAGAAAAGGCCAAATCCAGAGACAAAGTAGGCAAGTGGTTGCCAATGTCTGAGGGGCGGGAGGAAAGGGGAGTGGAAAGGAATGAGATGGCACGTCTGTTCCTGGCTTAAATAGAGCTGGGCCATACAGCCCTGGAGTATGTTTTGAAAATCACTAAGTTGTGCACTGTGAATAACATAATTTTTTTTTTTGTATGTGACTTGTATCTCAATAAAAAAATTATTTAAAAATCAAGTTCTGGGCCCTCCCTGGTGGCGTAGCGGTTTAAAGCACAGCATCGAGAAGCTAAAGACACTTCCGCGTGAGTTTGATCCCCGCCTGCCCCGAAGGTGTCTTCATGTTGTGGTGACCTTTCTTCACATACCCGCTGCTCCCCTCAGCAGTGTACTTCGTTGATCTGCCTGTTCTGCACCCCACTCTGTCCCTGGTGAATCCTCTCACCCTCTGCATCTCTAGCCTGTACCCCAGTTCTGTATGAATAAATGAATAAATCTTAAAAAAAAAAAATCAAGTTCTGAAGAGGAACTTGAGCTGGGCGGTACAGCCCTAGAGTATGTTTTGAAAATCACTAAGTTGTGCACTGTGAATAACATATTTTTTTTTGTATGTGACTTGTATCTCAATAAAAATTTTATTTAAAAATCAAGTTCTGAAGAGGATCTCTGACCCAGAATAAACCTGTAACAGTGATTTGATTTTTGATTGTTCCACAGATGAAGAAAATGAAACCAAATGAGGTTGGATTATCTACTGAAAGGTTCAAAGTACCTATCAGTTGACTGTGAGTTCAGGGGGTCGCCTGACATGGTGTACAGATAGTGTGTGTGCAGAAGCAGGAGGGGACACCCATATGTTGCCTACATTGAAGATTAATATCTCAACAGTAAGTCCTCTCTCTTCCTTCAGAGACCCTGGAAGATCACTCCCTGGATAAAGAGTCCAACCTATAAACAAGTTTGAGTTTGAGATGTATGTTCTGATTTACATTGTCAAGCAGTTACACTGAATATGCTCTGATTTACACTGTGAAGTAGAAATTTAGACTATAGTATTGAGACAAATATGCCTCCAAATTATGACTCAACTGTTTGACCTAAGCTTGAGTAGTTTAACCATCTAGCTCAATTTCTTCAAATGGAAGCTAAGACAAAAAACACACTGAGCTCATGATTAAATGATAAAGGAGAATTAAACAATTACATATATATATATATATGATATGCTTATCTTATGCCTAATACACACAGAGTTATCAGTAAATTGTTCCAACAGTGAGATGATGATGACAAAGATACTGTTTTGTGTAACAGTATAAAGGTCATCTAAAAGGTTATCTCTTCTTTCAGAGCCTCTTAGTATCATCATGATGATTTATATAAAAATATATTTTTGGAGTCACAGATGGCTTCCTCTCTTCCTATTTCTCCATATAGGAAAATCTCAGAATATGTAGAACTGGCACATTCCAAGAGTTATGAACTAGAAGCAAAATGGAAATGCAGAAAACAATTTTCTCATCTAACCTTAGCACAGAGAGGTAAAACACCAGCTACCAGCTCCATTGATTTACTCAATGAAACTGTATGGTCAAAACAAGCCCTTTTTCCATTTCAGTCTCTTGTAGAAGTTCTGATCCCATGTTTCTCACTTCTTTATTGCTCATCACTTACTTTGCTTCTCACTCATGAAATAATGGCCGTTGGCTCCCAACAAATTCATATATTGCTTCTGCCTCTTGTACTTATCCTGATAAATGAGAAACTGTATTGTCTCTGTATCTAGCTCCACTGTCCCAAATCCTGAAACTATAAGGGAAACTCATATAAAACAATAGGGTAAGCTTAGAAATAAGCATTCAAGGGATCATGAGATCCAGTTTGCAATTGTTGAAGGAGTCTTTTGACAGGTACATTTTGTTAGGAAGTTATTTTGAAACTATTTTATTTACACAGATAAATTTTGGAAACTAGCTCATGAAATGTGTGCTCTCAATTGCACCATTGGTGAGAAATGAATTGACCATTTGATAATAGAATAAAATTCTAAAATATCCTTAATTCAGATAAAAAATGGATACCACACTTCTATAACTATTCCACGTTGCTCTTTTTTCCCTCAGCTTTTTACTGTGATAAAATATATATTGCCTGAAATTTAAGTGTTGCCATTAAGTGTACCAGCTATGCCATTAAGTAAACTCACAACATTGTAAAACCATCACTGCGTCCCTTTTCAGAATTATTTTTATCACTCCAAACAGAAATTCTGTACTGATAAACAGTAACTCCTGATTTTCTGCTCCCTCCAGCCCCCAGCAAGCTCTGGTATACTTTCTTTCTCTATTGATTTGCTTATTCTTATTTCCTCATATAAGTAGAACATGGTCTGTCTCCGTGTACTTATGATGTTTCCAGAGTTCATCTTTGTTGTTGTGTATTTCAGAATTTCACTCCTTATTGATACTGAATAATACGTCCTGGGTGCATAAGCCCCATCTTGTTTGTCTATTCATTGACTGATTTGTGTTAGGTTGTTTCCATCGCATTGCTGAAAGTAGCTTCTTAAGATGACACAATCATCCCAGGTTCTACAGTGGAATCTCAGCCCTTCCCTTTCCTTCCTGTACACTTTACCAGACAACCGGAAGGAAGCAACTCCCGGGGACAGACCAGAAGACAGTTCTTCTCATTGTCACACCACTTTGATGATGACTTTATGATGGGACAGAGGATTACACAGCCGGCTTCTCCCCCATTTTTCCTTCCTTTCCCCTATCAGTCATTAGACCAGTTTCTCAGCAACTCTTGGGAAACCATTTCCACCAAAGTTTTCAACACATTCAACTTAAGTCTTATGTCTCCCTTTAAAATTTTTACTCAATAAGCATCCATCTTTTTTTTTTTTTCATTCAATCATGCAATGTGTCTTAGATAACTTCTGAGCTTTCATAAAATCAAAAGATAGAATTTGCTGTGAACTAATTACATTTGCACAATCTCTGATGGCTGATTAAAAGAAAATGAAGTTCTTTGCTTCACTATAAATTGAGAAAATATAATTCTAACATAGTATGAGTTATCTTTCTATTTCAGGATATAAATGAAGGTTACAAAATTTTGATGTGTGCCTTCCACCAAAAAGACACTTTTTTTATGCTTTGAAGATATTTTTTTAATTAATATAACAGTTTATTTTTACATCATTTTGTACTTTTTTTTTTCATCTCAATTGTAATCCCCGTGGGTTTCCCATCACCGAGTCACCCTGTGCCATCACCACAGTCCCGTGCACTTCCCTCCCCACCCCCCATTTTTGATCCCATTCCCCACTCCACCCTCACAAAATGTCTCTGGTATATGGCTGTTCATTATTCTTATTATTTTCTCGCCTGGTCCATTATACTCCTGCTATGAGCGAAAAACCATCGGGTATTTTTCTTTCTCTTTCTGGCTTATCTCATTAAGCATGATCTTTTCCAGCTCCATCCAAGTTGCTGCAAAAGACATGTGTTTCTTTTTTTCTTTTTTGGTTGCTGAGTAATATTCCATTGTATATATGTACCACATCTCAAAAAGATGCTTTTTAACCCATTTTTTAAAAAAGATTTATTTATTCATGCATGCAGAACTGGGGTACAGGTTAGAGGTGCAGGGGCAGTGAGAGGATTCACCACAGACAATGGGGAGCAGAACAGGCAGACTGACAAGTACACTGCTGAGGGAAGCAGCAGGCAGGCCAGGAGAGGTCTGCGGCACCCTGGGAGTCACCTCTGGGTTGGGGATCAAACTCATGCTGAAGCGGCTTTAGCTTCTTAGTGCTGTGCTTTAACCCACTGCATCACCAGGGAGGGCCATTAACCCATTTTTAAATATAGGCTTTCTGCTAAGTTATAACAGGTATTAGTCTGAATATCAAATAGTTTAAACATGACCTCGCCTCAACATTGTGCTCATATTTGCAACCCTTGTAAAGTATGTTTATTCAGGTGATATGAACTATGTGAACTTTCATGGTCTAGTTTCTCTTTGGAAATGCCACCTTTGGGAATGATCCGGTAATTTCTAAATTGCTAAGAATTTTAGTTTAGTGCTTCATGATTTTATTAATAATTCAATTTGTTATTCAATCAATTGACTAAATAGAGTTCTATAAAAATGTACAGATTATACCCATAATATATAAAAAAAGGTATCTAAAAATAAAAAGGTATCTTTCTGAAACCATGATCCTCTGAGTTACTGAGATTTACTTTTTATAATAATTTGCCGAACAACTGCAATCCATTTCAGAAAGTGATTTGATTTATTAGATGTTCAGACTATGATACATAATATGTATATAGTAATGTGTACCATTTATATATTTTTTTCTGAGTATTAATTATCAGCTGTCTTTTGAAGCCATTACAATGGATAATTTGCTTCTTTGATTTGGTTATACTTTTACTCCCAAGTACTGAACTTCTTTTTTAGTAACAGATTTGGTGAAGGAGAAACTCACTCCAGATTTTTTTTTTTTTAATTTCTGGATACTTGGTATTTCTGAATTATAACAAAAGGGCATGGACAATTGACATAATCCTAACCAATCATATAGTGTTTTCCTAGAAGAGTGGTCCACTTGAAAAAAAAATTCAGGAACGGTTTAGAGTTCAGGTGGCACAAGCAATATCCTTTGTTGCCAAAGCCATAGCCCCCAGCTGTGAATGGCCTAGTCCCAGCCTTTCCCTGGTACCAACTATTGTGTATGTGAAGCTAACATTTCTGTGCTTGAACTTGGTAATGATTTTGCCCCACCTAGCAGACCTTGCCTCTTGCCTGTTTTTAAGATTTCACAATGTGTTATTTTTATGTTTAAGCCAATCAGAGTTGGTTTATTCTGTTTGTAAATAGAAACCTACCTGTAAATGTTAATATACCATAGGTTTTCGATAAATATTAATGTTATCCTCTGCAGTCACTTCAGGGCCCATCAGTTAAAGCCTGGCCACACTTACTTTGAATATATACTTAGAACCAGTGAATGTTTGTTGTATTCAGTTGTAAAACACCACGTTAGCAGTGGAAGGCAGGTCTGTATGGCAAATCAAATGTTAAGACTTTGAACAATTGGAATGTTGACAACTGAGATACATAAGTAGGGACAAATTGAATAAAACTGAGTGTTAGTTATTAGTTTGGGATCTACAGCGAGACACCAGAAATGCCAATAGGATTCACCTATTGTATTGGATTTACTTCTCTGGAGAAACTTATCTAACATATGAAGAGATTTCTTATTAGTATAAGAAATCAACACAGTGATCATGGAGACAGCAAAGTCCTAAGACCTGCAGTTAGCAAGCTGGAGTTGCAGGGGAACTTATATGTAGTCAGATGATTGTACAGACATATAGTCATCCAAGTATAAATACTATATCTATGCATACAGCTATATAAAATAAACCTATTTTACAGCTGTAATATATGTAGAATATAATATATAAAGCATAATTATGTAAACTTTGAAGTAAAATATATTTACGCATATATATTTCTGTTTATATCTCTAATACTTCTTTATAGTAGAATACAATTATTGGTCTAAGAGTATATTTAATAACCTGATAATTAATAATAAAATTATTTTAACATGTATGATAGTGTGAACAAATGGAGTTCTTAAGTAAGCTATCATATAATTTCTGAATTGTAAATAATTAGCAGCACTCAGTAGTAGGAGGACTCTATACAGCATTTATTTATTTACTTATTTTAGCATGAGATCAAGACCTCAGGCTCATGGTGTTTGACGATGCACCATGCAGTGTCTTATATTTGACTTTTGAACAACCCGTGTGCGTGTAGATTTTGAGTTTGTCTCTCAACAGGCTAGGTCTAGATATGTCTGCAAAGGTTTTCGAGTGTCCAAAGGGTGTGAATATAATTGGTAGAGAAACATGGGTTTGTGTTATTTAAGAGATGGCCTAGACTTTATATAATTTCTGGCATGTCTGTAATAGTGAGGGTGCAGGAAAGTAGCCAGTCCTTTCATTAAGGAATTGCAGGAAAGTATATGAAGGAAATCTTTCCTAGTTAGGGAAATAACAAATAAATGCAGAGATAGAATAATGAAAGAATACTTGTTCACATTTAACTAAGAAGAAACTTCACTAAGTGTGGACTAGATGCCTTGTCCATTTCCAGGATCTTCCCTACTGCTTGTAAAACATTCATGAACTTCTTGCTTGTTTTTTCCACTTCCTTTCATATTTCATAAAGGCATAATTAATCCCAGAGAGCATAGTTTAAAAGAAACCATTTCTTCCATGAAAAATGTATGCCAGTTTGTCGATGTCTGAAAATTAATAAGCCTTGGATTAAGATGAAAATAAAGAAAAATTAAATTGTCTGGATTTGAAAGAGCAATGTTTTACCTAAATTAGAATTAAATGATGCAAGGCAATCACTAAGGAAATTAAAACGACGAATTTCTTACTTATCTGTCACTTTGCTGAGAAAAAGTGTTATTGCACTGATGCTACTTATAAAATCATGTGTTTTCATTATTAGCTTATCTAGTGAATGGGCTCTCTAACAATTACAGACATATTTCTCGTGGAAGAACGTAATGGGAACTTCTAACAGGAGCACGTGGTCTGCGGAAGTCTGCCCACAGAACTTTTAGCCTTGATGGAACGCTCTGCCCTGTACTCTAGTCACTTGATCACATTGCCGACTGAGCTCCTCAACGTGTTGCTGGAATAAATGGGGCCCTGCATTCCAAAGCCAATGTCAATTACCTTTATTTTCAATTTATTCACATGTGACAAAACTTCACGAAGATGAGCAATATTAGACTTGAAACTGGGATTTGAGAATTTCACTCAAATCTGTGACATTTAATATTTTGAAACGTTTTTAAAATTCTATGAGAAAATAATTAAGAACTAGTATAGCAAAAGTAATTTTATGAGGGGGGAGGCAGGTTTTACTTTTCCCCTTTATTATTGTGGTAAGATTGGTTTGCATCAGTAAATAGGATTCAAAGCCATAGGTTCACACCTGCTCTGAGGCAGGCATATCACCCCAACAGATTACCGCCAAGACCTCCTGAGCCCTCTACCATAGTCCACTGTATCCTTCCCCTCTGTGATTCCCACTCCGTCTCCTCATGTTTAGCCTAAATTCTGCAGTCAGATTTCTGGGATACATTATTGGATAGGGTTTTTTTCTGCCCCTTATTTTGTTTCTCTGTGTTCCACATAGAATTGAAACTATATAGTAGCTGTCTTTGTTCTTCTGAACTTATTTTCCTTAACATTATCCCTTCACTTTCATCTATGTTATTGCAAATGGCAAGAATTCATCATTTTTTATAGCTGAGTACTATTCTATTGTGTATATATCTGCCACATTTTCCTAATCCACTCCTGTCTTTGTGCACTCGGGTGTTTCCATAATTTGACTATTGTAAATAAGATATAAAAAACTAACAGTACGTATGACCTTTTGAATTAATGTTTTTCATTTTTCAGGTAGATACCTAAGGACTGGAACTGCTAGGTCATATGATAGATCTATCTTTATATCAAAGAAAATTCCAGACTTTTTCATAGGGGCTAAGGCAGTCTATGTCCCCACCAACAGTGTCATAGGGTTACATTTCGTTCACATCCTCACTAGCACCTGTTGTTTTTCGTCCTTTTGAGATGGGACATTCTCATGGGTATGAGTTTGTATCTCTTTGTAGGTTTGGTTTGCATTTTCTGATGGTAAATGATGATGAGCACTTTTTATGTGCCTTTTAGACTTGTCTATGTCTTCTTTGGAGAAGTATGTATTTAGCTCTTCTGCCTTTTTCTGTATTGGAGTATTTCTTCTCTTTTTGTTGAGCTGAATGAGACCTTTGTGCACGCCTATGTGTATGTGTATTCTCTTGTGAAATTTAAATAGATAATTGTAGCCGCTTGTTGATTATACCAAGGCAATTATCATTTTTTCTAATAGCTTCACTTGAAGCTATCCTTTTCAATTTTAAGTAAGCACGGAGTTTCTATCTTGTACTTCTTTCATATAATCTCAAGAGTCTGCTAAAAGGTCTTTTTACACATTGCATCTATAACTCACTTTTTTTCCTTTTTTCCCTTTCAAAATTTTCTGTTTTAACAATTATTGTTTCTGCTGTATATTTCTGCTCAGATATAACAATGAATCAAAGTATTTTTTAAAGATTTATTTATTTATTCATACAGAACTGGGGTACAGGCCAGAGATGTGGAGAGTGATAGGATTCACCAGAGACAGAGTGGGGAGCAGAACAGGCAGATGATCAAAGTACACTGCTGAGGGGAGCAGTGGGCGGGTCAGGAGAGGTCTGCCACGCCATGTGGTCACCTCCGGGGCAGGCGGGAATTGAACTCATGCAGAAGTGGCTTTAGCTTCTCAGTGCAGTGCTTTAACCTGCTGCGCCACCAGGGAGGGCCCCAAAGTGTTTTGTTTTTTTTTAATTGACATTATTTCTAGACAGAAGTGGTACACCAAGAAATCCCCCTGGTTGAGGCAAAGGGAACAATAAATAATAGCTCTACAGAGAGTATTAGATGGAGGTGGAAAAGGTGAGCACAAATGCTCAGTCGTTTATTTCTACAAAGTTTGTTTGGTCCAGCTAACATGTTGAGTCCTTGGGACTGCGAATTCAGTACATACAGGTATGACACCTTTACCTCTCTTTTGCTTCATTTTAGTCACTTTCCACTCTTAAATTCATCTCTCTCCTTGACACGTCTCCCCACAGTTGGCTGTAGTTGGAGGGAAGTTTGCATCCCTGTCAACAGACCTCATTAGAGGTTGGTAATCGCTCCTCATTTCTGAGCCCCACGTGCACCAACTGCCATGCTCTTTCTCTATATTCACTCTTCAGCTATAATTGACTCTTATCGGTCTTTTTTTTTCTGAAATCTTCATTGCCTCTTTCACCATTCTTAGTCTTAGTTGATGAGCTTAATTTCTCTTTCACTGAAAAAACAAGAAGCAATCAGAGCACACACCCAAGCTCATTCTATCCAATCTACCCACTTAATGCATCTGAGCATATTTGCTTTTATTTCCCTCCTTTTGCGATGAATATACTTTCTGCACATCTTACAGAGGGTAACTCCTCCATCTGCAAATCAAATCCTGTTAATTTCTTCCTTGCAAAAGCCAGGGCACTGCAAAAAACAACTATTTCTTTCATTTTCTTTGATGCATCATCATTTTTCTCTTTATATTTGTTTCCATCTCTGTCACGCACACACACACACACACGTACACACACACATGCTTGTTTCTCCCTTATTTTGTTTACAAAACAAACAAAATTGTTTACACCTGGCCTATTATAATTACCAACCTTTTTTCATTCCTTTTAATTTACAGCAGAGTTCTTTCCTGAAGTAATTGCTATTTGTGGTCTCCAATTCAGTCTTCCCATTTACTTGGGGAATCTTAATTCACATTTTTCATACTTGCCCTCGATGATCTCTACTCTTGTCTAGATTTTCAGTGATTGCACACTGCTTGCACCATTTTCCAGACCTCTTATATTTAATCTTTTAGCACTACTGAACATAGTTGATTGTCTTCCTATTTCATTTTTGGCAACACACATTTCTGGCTACTTCCTACTTCTTCAATTACATTTGCTGCTTCTCATATTCCAAATCTACAGATGCTAGCTTGATCACAGAGTTTATCTTGGACTCATCTTTTCTATTTAAACTCATTCCCTAAGTCTTGATCAAATGTCCCTTAGTAAAATGAATTTGCTAATGACCGGTGACAGTATTGGATTTCCTTAAAGCTGGATATCTAGCCTTCTGCAGTGCAATAAATGTCAATGACATTTTAGTTGCTCAAATGAAAGCTCTGAGTTCATCTTTCACTCTTTCTCTCACATGCAATTCCGAAGCAATCCAAAATAGAGCAAACCTGTTCCTACCATAGTACTAATTCTTACCTCTGCCTTCCTGTCTTTTTTGTGAATATTTACAGTAGTTTCTTCTTGCCTCTTCTGTCTTGTCACTTCTGCTTTGATCTTTTCTTAATCTAGGGCACAAAGTAACCCTAGAAAAGGCCAGCTTTTATTACTTTTTGCTCAAAATATTTCACCTTTAATCTTATTCAAAACAAAGCTCCATATCCTTGCACATCTCTATTACTTCTGAGATCTTTTTCTACAATTTTTCTTCTTACCCTTCCAGTTCACCAGCTATCTTATTGATTCCTAAAAATCACTGTGCTACACAACTTAAGGCTTTAGCTTTTTCTGTTCCAATGTCTACAACTTTTTCTTTGATAGACTCCTTGTTTGTTTCATTCAATTCCCTACTCCAATATGTCTTTTCATGAAGCTACCTCTGATCATATTATCTATAAATTAGCCTCTTTATTTCCTGCTTTATTTCTCCATAGCACTAATTACTATCTATGATGTGATTTAGAGAAAATATATATGTTCAGTCCTTTAGATGACTAAACTATATTTCTCATGCATATTTTGTCTTCATTCATAGTTCCTATCCCACGGTTCACCCAAAGTCTTGAACTTCCTAAGTGTATGAGATGTCTTGGCTACATGAATGAAAGCAACTTTTAGAAAGCACTATTTACTGGGAGTTAGTTGCCAGGAAAACCAACATGATTAGACGGTGGAACTTCCTATCTGTTCCCCTGATTTATGGGCAGAGGAGTGGAGCAAAAAGTGGAATTCAATTGACATTTGCTGATGATTCAATCAATCATGCCGATGTAGTGAAGATTTGTGAAAGGAAGGGCTTTGGGGGGCTTCCAGTTGGTGAGCATGTGAACATTTGGGAGAGAATGGCATAACTGGAGAGGACCTGGAAGTTCTATTCCCTTTCCCCATACCTGCTTTGCGTGTCTCCTCCACCTGGCTTTATTTATATCCTTCAGAATCCTTATAATAAACTGCTATGATAAATTGAGTAAACAAGTTTCTTGAGCTCTGAGAACCATCTAGCAAATTAATCAAACCTGAGGTGGGTGTCTGATTTATGGCCAGTTGGACTGAAGCACAAATAACCATCCAGGGACTTGAAGTCTAAGGAGAGAGTTGTGGGAAACCTCTGATATATAGCTACTTGGTCAGAAACAGTTTGGGGCTTGCTCAGTGCCTAAAATGAAGGGTAATCTCAGGATCCAAGTCTTAACCTGTGAAATCTGACTCTATCTTTGGATAGATAGTATCAAAATTAATTTGAATTCTAGGACACCCTCCTGGAGTCTAGGAATTGCTGGCTGCTGTAAGGAAACTTTAGCACCCACGCCTGCACACAAGTGGGCAATTGATCTATGAAAAAGGAACCAAGAGTATGCAGTGGGGAAAACAGTCTCTTCAATAAATGATGTTGGGAACACTGGACAGCCACATGCACAAAAATGAACTTAGACCACCATTTTCGCCTTATACAAAACATTTATTCATTTACTTCTACTTAATTGAGAAAATTCAGTGAGACCCATGACCACCGTTGATCTAACACAAATCTTTAAATGTATTGAGCACTTGCATATAAGATCTGAAACTATAAACACATTGGAAAAAACAGGCAGAACACTCCACAACACTGGCTTCAGTGATATACTCACTTATTTGTCTGTAACAGCAAGAGAAATAAAAGTGAGCACAAATAAATGGAACTGTATTAAACTAAAAAGTTCTTCACAATGAATGAGACTGTCAGTGAAACAAAAATAAATGTTTCTAAATATGAAAAAGTATTTGTACATCATGCATCTGACAAAGGGCCAATTAGTATGTGTGCATGTGTATAAATACATTATGTGTATACATATAATCTATTATAAAATTATTGTATAAAATATGCAATAATTGCCTTGGCATAATCAGCAACATGCTATAATATATTTACTTAAAATTTACCAAAGAATCCACACGTTATTTCTTTTAGGTTTGCAAGAACTGGGGTGTAGGCCAGAGATGTGGGAGTGGGAAGGTTCACCAGAGACAGAGTGGGGAGCAGAACAGGCAGATCTACTGAAATACACTGCTGAGGAGAGCAGCAAAAGAAACAGGAGGAGTCTGCTGTGCCATGTGGGCCAAGGATCAAATTTAGGCCATAGCAGTGATAGAGCAAAGACTCCCCTAGGCCACCTGGGAGGCCCATCTCCACACATCTTTCCACAGGAGCTGGACCACTTTGCATTCCCACCTACAGTATTAGGGGATTCCTGTTTTAGCACATCTACACCAGCATTTCTTGTTTTTAAAGTTGAGCCATTTTCAGATTGTGAAGAGTGAGGTGGCATCTCGTTAAGTTTTTAATACCATTGAGCACACATACACACACACAAAGTCTTTGTCAGAAATAATAGAGTTCCATGATGTTAAAGAAGATTCTGTTTTGAGATCCACATCTTTTTTTTAAAGATTTATTTATTTGTGCATACAGAACTGGGGTACAGGCCAGAGGCTCAGGGGCGGCGAGAGGCTTCACCAGAGACAGAGTGAGGAGCAGAACAGACAGATCGACGAAGTCCACTGCCGAGGGGAGCAGCGGGCGGGTCAGGAGAGGTCTGCCACGCCATGTGGTCACCTCCAGGGCAGGTGGAGATCGAACTCTGGTGGAAGTGGCTTTAGAGTCTCAGTGCTGTGCTTTAACCCGCTGCACCACCAGGGAGGGCCGGAGCCTTGAATAATTTTTAAAGTGTTTACGTGAATAATAACTGTCCCTGAGTCACAGGATATGGTGATTATCATATGACAGTGTGAAAGCAAGTGTTAATCGTGTCCTTTTATGTTAAGTTCATCGTTCATACTCTTTCTCTCTGCTTACATGACATTGATCATGAAATTATAAAATTAATACTGTGCTTTGACAATGTCCTAGAATTCTGACACCATTTCATAACTTCAAGAATTAAAATTAGTGTTTTAATATCCAACAGTTTTCTTTGAAGTCTTCACTAAAAAATCAGATGAATAAACCAGAGATTTAAAAAATTTCCATTCAAAACTGACCAAATTGAATCTAACAGAAACGTTATGAATACTCTCACCAAGGAGAAGAGACCCATATGCTTTATTTGTTCAGATTCTTCTTTTCCTAAGTGAAATAAATACAGGTACCAGCTGTCACTTTACCATAAGACTTTTCTCTAGTGAAACATATGAGCTATTCGTTAGAAATGTATTGGGAAAATATGAAAGTAAAAGCAGAAGACTTTTCTGAATGTTCTTGCTGGTTTCTTGCTGCTAGAAAAACCATTTTCATAATATGTATGCAGTTGGTATTTCTCACAGGGAGATTCCATGTTGGAGACAGAGTAAGAAAAATTGCATCAGTGAAAAGAAGCAAAATAAAACTGGCTGGAAACCCCCAGGAGAAATAACAAGAGCTTTAAATTCTACCAAAATTAAGGTATATAGTTTTAAAAGATTTTCAAATCTGTTCCACAACAACAAAATAGCATGAAGAGTGAACTGCCTGTTAGCAACTATATTTTAAAAGTGTTTCAGTAAAAAAGAGGCCAGCAATCAATTATTATAAATCTAACTGGGAGACCTACATTGCTCCAGAAACACCACAGTTCTTTATGCCAAATGACAGAAGTAGGTAACATCTTATGGGCTAAATGTAAAGGTCAAGTGCAGACATAGTAAAATGATAATGGCAGGCACAGAACAGTTGCCATTAGTATCTCTGTCTAATCACACACAAGTATGGTTAATGACTAATGGTACTCTTACCCTTAGAAATTATTAGAAACACCACTTGGGAATTTAAGAGATATATGGGTGAATAACTAAAAGATTTTTATTGGAGCTTGAATTATCCTATGGGTGGAGTTATGATTATCTGACCTTAATTTGATTTAATGAATCTCTGATCCTTAGCCATAATAATTGTCACTACCAAGAACTAACTAGTGAAAACTTTACTGCAATACAACAATAAATAGCTACTTGTAGTACATGATTAGAGGAAAGTAATTCTCTTTAAAAGATATCCTTTTGTAAATAAGTTCAAGTTGTGATGTTTTGAAATAAAAATGTTCAAAAGCAGGAAGTTCCCTGACGCATTCAGCTAAGTAAAATGTCTTCCCATTTGGAACTTCCAGCATAATGGATCTCTATCTCCCTTCTGGTTCTCAACATTGTCTTATTGAGTTATGTATTTTTTAAATGTCCTGCATCTTCAAGTGTAACATAGGAACAGATTCGAGGCAGAAACTATGTATTTATCATTATTTCTTCCATATTGTCAGATATCTCAAAGGAAAGAAAGGTTTTAAATCCACTGAAGTGACTGCCCTCAACTAGATTTGACCTGATTGTCTGAGTGTTCATATTTTAATGTGCTTGTGGAAATACATTAAACATTAAATGTCATAAAACATATTATCCAAATTTATCACTATATAGAAAATCCACTCCCCCTGTGGTGTTTTTATAGTAAACGTTAACAGAAAAGAAAATCAGTTTTAAAGTTTGATATACTGATAATCCTTTAGAGTAATTTCTGTGTGTGTGTGTGTGTGTGTGCCTATCTCAGAATAGTAAAGTGTAATCCAAGCCCAGGGAAATTAAATATATTTAATATTGCTAACGTATTTCTTCTTTGTGTTTAGCACCTCTGCATAGCCTAAAACTGACACATCTCCGTCAGGTCCTGCAATTCCTTGCAGGTAATTTCTTCCTAGACATGGACTTGTAACTATCCATCCAGACAGTGCTGTGACTTGGCTCTAGATATTAAATTGGAGAAAAGGGCTGAAAGAGTGAGAAAATGGCCCTGCTGGTGAATACAGAAGTGATGATTCGGGTGCTCAAGATGCATAGTTGTGTCTTCCTTGGTGTGTTCACCCCAAACTGTCACGTCCACTTCTGTCTTCGTGATGACTGTGGACTGACACAGGAGATCTGCTGTGCCTGCATATTTTAGCTTCTTGGCATCGTCTGCCTTAGAATTAGGCCAGATTTTTGGCAAAGTCAGCCAGAAGCAATCAGAAATAAGAGGTCATTTAAAATGATCAGAAGTCCTCTGGTTTTCAGTAACTGTCTCAAGTTGGAGAATGCCCTGTGTCTGCCACTCTCTGCTTGTAGTTTCTTGATTGGCACCGAAGAGGTTCAGCTTATTTTGCACTTCTCATAATTGTCCACACGTTAATTAATTGTCATGACTCACTCTCCATGTGCCCTCCATTTGTGTGTATTCTCAATTAAGCAGAGGTGAAAACAATTGTGCTGTAATGGCACCATGAGTTATCATCGCCCCCTTCCCACCCACAACGGTGCTTTCTGAGGTCAGTGTCAGCCTCCCTCATCATCATCATCCTGAGTGTTGTCTGTTAGAACCATTCCACCTACGCACTGTATTTAACCCAAGTGTCACACAAATGCTTACTGTAGCCTTTACCCCAATATATTTATCATGTCTGAAATTCTTTACATGGTGTCTCTCCAATACTCCTGATGGAGATTTAAAAAACTGGGACAGTGTAGAGGACAATTGACAATATTGATATATTCTAAATGAAATGTCCCTTCACTCATCCATCCCACTCCTAGAGATACAAAGAGTTGCCTATATACCAAGATGCATTTTTCTCACTTTCTAATATTGTTTGTGTTGGCAAAACCTATGCATAGCTTGTAGGTTGACAGATTGTGAGAAGGACTACTAAGCAGCTATTAAAAGACATCTTGTAAAGGATGGATTCATGTGTGTGGACATGAGACCTAATATATGGAACTGCAAGGCCTTGAAGAAATCTTAAAGACAACTTAACACTGATCACAACTTGGGAATGAGTCACAGACAGTAAAGTCTGGAAGCATTGCTCTTCACAGCATACAGTTCTATTCTCACAGATATTTCCTTTGCTTTTTCAAACTTACCCCTGCAAAAAAATAGCTATGGCTTAGTGTTGATCACTCAATCTGAGCTACTTCCATTTACCCTCCCCTATTGGCAATTATTCTCCCACCCAACTCAATGAGTTTACTTCAATTGTTCACTTTTGATAGCCTTCTTCTGCCAAAGATACTTTATCCAAATATTTTTTTTTATATAGCTCAGGTCCCATCATACTTTTCCTAAGCGGTTTTCTTTAGAGAATAACGGCTCTCCATTAAAAAATGTACCACTGACCCTTTCAAGATCCACCAGGAATATCTTAATATAAATCTTTCATGGACCACTGCTGTTTCTTTGTACCAGACACTCATTGCCTTGAGAAGTTTGCCTGGATCAGTTACTTCTCAGCCATTCCACACCCTGTGTAGGCTGGGGGCCAGTGAATGTTGAATTATCAATAATTCATAGTTTAGTAAGTGAAATTGCTATGACATCTCACATATTTTAGTATTTACATAGCTTGCTTTCTTTGCCAGCGTTTCTTCTCAGAAAAAAAGGATGACCAACCATCATGTCATAACATTAATTCCTCTGTTCAAAATAGATAACTGGTGAAATTTCATTAGTTTCAAAAATTTAAGTAGATTTGATGATATTCATAACATCAAAATTGTACTTCCCCAAGTGCATTCACCCCAACTTTATACATAAAAATTTACTATCAGTAGATTTAAAGTATGTCTTTTCATGTTCAAAAGACTTCAATGCCAGCCTGAATATTGAAGTGGTTTCCTCTAGTAGCAGAAAAGCTTTCCTCCTCTTTTATTCTGGTTCTCTCTCCTTTACTTTAAAGTTGCCGTGATGGCCTCCTGTCCTGCTGCTGTTTATTCCAACCATCATATAAGAACAATCAATAGGATAAAAGAAATTTTGTTTTGAGTTTAGAGAGCATGCCTGGGCATTCACACAAAATAAATACCGTCCCGAATGGAAAGCCACACATTTATCTTCTTTCTGAAAATTTGCCTCTAATGTAAGACAAAATTTAAGCAGGGACAGTGCATTTCTGTTACCATTTTGAGTCATTGAATTTCCACAAATCCTAATGTAACACTAAATCTATGGATACTAGAAGCCTATTCACTTGGACCCGATATTCTCGCATTGTCCTTTGTAAATTCAGTTTCCATTGAAAGTAATTGCCAAAAAAATTTGCAAAAAAAAAAAAAAGTAATTGCAGTCAATGGGACTATATATATGTATATACACACACACACACATATATAAATATACACACATATATATGCCTATATATATACATACTTATACACACACACACACACACACACATATATATATATGTATATAAAATCACAGCATAACAATTTGAGGTGCTAGCAACAATCATTTTAGACCAAATCTACCAAAGTAGAATAACTCGATCTTGCACAGTCCTCCTTGGGGTTAGCACATGAAATAAAGATAGGCTTACTAAAATTCACCAATTAATAGAATCAAACTAATTTGAAATTTTATTAACTATCTAATACTATTTCCACAAAAAATAAATATATGATCTGGGGGTAAAATGTATAAGATGAATGAATACATTTTTTTAATTTATTTTTTATTTTATGCATACAGCACTGGGGTACAGGCCAGAGATGCAGGGGCAGTGAGAGGATGTACCATAGATGAGAAGGGCGCAGAACAGGCAGATGAGTGAAGTGCACTGCTGAGGGAAGCAGCAGGTGGGTCAGGAGAGGTCTGCTGTACCATGTGGGTCACCTCCGGGGCCAGGGATAGAACTAGCACAGAAGCGGCTATGACCAGCTTGTAGTGTTGTGTCTTACCCCATTGGCCACCAGGAAGGGCTCAAGATGAATTAATTTAAATTCAAAACAATGTTTAAGTTATTATTTCTTGACCTGTATCATAGACTGATGAACATTCCTACTGGTAGCTGTGACTTGGGGACCAACATTTGAAAACCTCTGATCTGGATGAGCTGACTTGGAAATAAGGAAACAAGCCCAGAGCTTTTGAAGAACTTAATACAAGAAGGTCTTTGGATTCATTCATGGGGTAATGTTGAATAAAACTCTGTTTTTGTTTTTGTTTTGTCAGATGCAAAGGCACTGGTTTGCATATTGATGGATTTCTAAAGGTAAGACTTCATTTGTTTTCTCTATTAATAAAAGTGCCTTTTTAAATGGCCAAAGGACTTTAAATTAATTTCTAGAGGTTAACTTTATTACCAGAAAAGCTGTGATTAAGGCTAGCAAAGGAGCAAAGGTTTTACCTTGTCAGCAAGAACAATCTCGCTGCTCTGAGGAACAAACAGCTCAATGACCTCCTCTGTCTCTGTGCAGCTATGAGCAGGATTGCAGAGTCTGGCAAAGGGCTCCTATTTGCAATCTATCTAGATGTCACTTTGGAAAATTCTCATAGTTTAAAAGCAAAGAAATGGGTCATAAGTTGGGTGACTATGTGATTTATTATCACGAACCAACACACTTTGAGAGTCAAAGGAGGTGCTATTAATAATTATGCCAGGACAACAGGGCCAAACAGAGTGGCTCTAGAAAAAGGGATTTATGGTCACCGTAGTGGCTTTTTCCATGAAAACTAATGTCTGCGTTAGAGGAAATAAATGATGCTGGATTCTTCCTTATCACTGGGTTTGGTAAAGAGGTGAGTTTATCAGTAAATCATTTGACAATGTGTATGATAGAAATTTTGTCACTTTTATAGGGTTTTAAAATAAAACACAAGAAATCAAAATTATCTACCCCTATTGGGTTTATTGACGTATGTATTTGTTTCATAAATGCAGAGAAAAGAGGTCTTATTTAAATTTCAAAAACACAGGGATGTCATCATTCCAAGTGTTACAAATTAGGATATCTGATGAGCTTATATCAAACTAAAAAACAAAATAACTCTGAGCAACATGCTATCGTCTGTGATGGCATATGAAGTGCTGTGATAGCAAGAAGACATCACGTGACTTGGTGTAGCGTCTCAGACCCAGATGCTTTGTAATAGATGTTTGCCTGTCATACAGTTAGATTTCTCTGATAGAAAGGTTATTTCTGCAGACGATCCTATATCTAGTTAATCCTCCTTCTTCTAGGTGGTTAAGGGAGGGGTGAAAAGTTCGTTTGAGGTTTACAGGGCCTGAATTAATCTTTGCATGTCAAGGTGACATGTCTTAGAAAGCCCTGTTCTGTTTTTGGACATCCTGGGGCGTCTTGCCGTAATACCCTGGGGAGATCCATCTGATTCTTGAGGAAGCTTATCCTTCAGCTTAGTGTCCTTCTTGGACTTGAGAACTCTTAACCAAGTTTGACATTTCTCGATTCTAATAAAATTATAAGCAAGTAAACAATAAAGGAAGCAAACATTTACATCGAATTATGGAGTCCCATAGTCTTATATGTTCCTATATGTACCATACTACCCTAGAAACAACTTGGTAAATCATTTCCTCTCCTTTTCCAAACTTACATCCTTCTTTATTTTCCTTTTCAACCAAAATTATTCCCATGGAAAAGCAGCTAATTTGTAATGTCTTCAGTGTGAAAGTCAGTTTTCAGATTACTTGCTTGAGATGCTGATCACATATTGTGGGGTCCCAATATTTGATGAAACTTTCTACTGTAATATTATAACTGAGTTTTAAAATGCAACTCAGAGACTCTGTATAATGAATTAGGAATGTCAATTTTATGAGTCTGCAGTACACCACATGAATTTTTAAATTGGTTTTTAGGTCCATCAAAAAACTCTACATCTTTCTATCTTAGTGCTAAACATCAGTACCTAACCCAGACGTGATTCATCATCTTTAGCAAATGCACTGTGATTTCCAAGTGATTGTGTCACCCAAAGATCTAAGTGTCTCAAAAACAGCAGACACTGACCACACCAAATTATGGTCTCACATAATCAGACAAGACACCACCATTATAAAATAGTGTTGAGTTATTTAATATTTAATAAAAGAAGCAATTGCAGTTCATGATAAAATATAGATTACTTGCAAAATTATATTAGGACAAGTGATTAACCATCTGGAGAAGAGAAAAGTTAGGATCATAAGATTATACATAAAAAAAATGTTAAGTACTAAGAAAAATATATGTTAGTACATACTGATGGAACTTTGGGATATGAAACATCTTTCTAAATTGACTGATATGTAAGGGAAAATAGTTTTCAGTAGAAGCTGATTCTTTTATATTAATAGTTAGGGAAAAAATGCTAGTATGTGGGAGATAGTAGATGATTAATAACTGATAGATGAATAGATATAGATGATAGAAATTGTAAGCTTATAAACAAAGTTTATAATTTCCTGTTGGAACTTCTTCCACTCATTCATTTTTATTTCCTTCCTATATTTCGATGCAAAAATAATTATTATCATCTAGAATTTTAGTGTTAACACATTATCAGCTTGTCTAAATTATATACTTTTTAAACATAAATTTTATTCTTTTTCTTAAAATATTTATTTATAGAATAGATAAAATATAGAACTGGGGTACAGTCCAGAGGTACAGGGGTGGTGAGAGGATTCACTAGAGACAGAGGGGGGAGCAGAACAGGCAGATCGATGAAGTACACTGCTGAGGGGAGCAGTGGGTGAGACAGGAGAAGTCTGCACACCATGTGGGTCACCTCCCTGGCCGGGGATCCACAGAGCTGCCTTTAACCCACTTTGCCACCAAGGAGGGCCCAATATAAATTTCATTCTAAAGACATTTTTAACCTACAAAAGTCACAAAAACACTGTAATGAATTCCCACATACCCTTTGGGGTAGGAAGAATAATGGCATCCCCAAATATCCACATACTAGTTCCTAAAAATCATGAATCTATCAACTCACATGACAAACTGGACATGCAGATTTGGTTAATCTAATTTAGCTAGGGAATTACCCTGGGTCAGACGAATGTGCCCAACTTAGTCACCAAAATCCTTACAAGAAGGCAGGAGGCAAAGCCTTGGAAAGAGATTTGAAGAAGTTGTTGTGTGGTCTCTAAAGAAGTAGGTACTATGAGCCAAGGAATGTGTGTGGCCTCTGAAGTCCAGAAACAACAGAGGAATCGACTTTTCATGGACCCTTCCCAAGGAATGTAGCCGTGCTCACACAAGGTGCATGCAAGGTGATTTTCTGACTTGATTGTCCCTTTCCATAGTTGGCATCCTAATTATGAAGATGTGTTTTGCAATATTATTAAGTACTTAAATTTTGGAATGTTCTTTCATCTGCAAGGGTCATTCACTTTATGCAAAGATCTCCCCTGTTTGGCCAGTGGCAACCAGTCAAACTGGATATTCCATGTCACTTTGGGGAACCAGTGAAGTTTTTCCACTTTCTGACACACCAGGATTTGTAGACTCATTTTGTGCTTTCACCATTTCAGTCTCCACACCAGACATTTTTGCAAAGAACATTGACATATTTCATTTCAGAAGGCCTTTAGAAAAAAATAATGTGGCTATTAGTGTGCTTATTCTCATTGGACTTTTATTACTACTAAGACCTTTTAAAAGTCTGGGTGCAGAAATAGAGGGTTTTTTCCCCCTCTTAAGTCATTATTTCATACAGATACCTCTCATTTCAATCTAACCTGACAGTATTCTCTCTTACCTCTGCGATGTTGTGTTTTTCTGCTGCAGTGGGAAGTCCAGTGTCCCCAGATAACAACTTATGTATTAATGCTCTTGTTTTTTCAAGCACCGCTGTGTAATTTCAGTTTCAGCCTTGGGGTGCAGTGGCAGGAGTTTAGAATACCCCAGCCTCGGCTCCCTAGTGGCCTTTCTGTGAGGCGATGCGAGTCAAGTCAGTAATCCTGGCTCCGCTTCCTGATGCGGGCAGCTCTCCCACAGTGCACCCTCTGTTCTGGGTGCCCACTTTCTGCACCCCCTTCTCCAGAACCAGTCATAGGTCTCAGGTGCCCCCAGTGTGGTGAGTGCCCAAGTTTACAACCTTGGGAGCTCTGAAGCAGCAGCCCTCCTTGAGGGTCATACTGCCCAGTATCATTATAAACAGAGTTTGTTATAAACAGCTCTCCCTACCCCATGTGTGAGGCCATTGCTGCCCCCCCAACCCCCGCAGTGTGCTGTGGTTGTCCATGTTTCCCTTGATTGGTTGGTTTTGTTTTGTTTTATTTGATTTTGTCTGTTGTTCTGCTGCAATTTAGTGGAGCGTTTTTAGAGGAGCAGCAAAGTCACGATACTTTTCTGCCCACTTAGCAACTCCATTAATGTTCTCAATTCTACACAGAAGAGTGAAAAGGGATTGCATCTATACCACTACCTGCAACCTAATGATTAGGAGAAATGTAGGATTTCTTGTCAGTTCTGTCTGTAAGCATGGGGATCATGTCACGAGCTAAGCTCACAAGTAGGAATCCTCCCTGGTGGTGCAACATGTGAAAGCAAAGCACCCTGATGCTATCCAGAGCCACTGTGGCCCAAGTTCCATACCTGGCCAATGAGGTGACCCACATGGTACAGCAGACCTCTCCTGTCTTCCCTGCTGCCCCCCCCAACAGTGTATTTCAGTATATCTGCCAGTTCTGCTCCCCACTCTGTCTCTGGTGGATCCTCTCACTCCCCCCCAATTCTGGCCCATACCCCAGTTCTATATATGCATAAATAAATATTAAAAAAAGAATTATGCTCAAAAGTTGTTGTATATTTAATATATTTAGATGCTTTTGTTTTGTTCCATGGTTCATTTGATTTTGATTTTGATTTAGGCATTTACCCTTCCTTTCTTGGTTTTATTTTTGGATATAAAAACAATATATGAGCCCTCCCTGGTGGCGCAGTGGATTAAAGCACAGCACTAAGAAGCTAAAGCTACTTCAGCATGAGTGCAATCCCTGCCCCGCAGGTGACCACATGGCGCGGCAGACCTCTCCTGACCCGCCCGCTGCTCCCCTCAGCAGTGTACTTCGGGTCAGTCTGCCTATTCTGCTCCCCGCTCTGTCTCTGGTGAATCCTCTCACCACCCCTGCACCTCTGGCCTGTACCCCAGTTCTGTATGCATGAATAAATAAACTTTTTTTAAGAAAAATATGTTTCTATAATTCCAAGTTAGACCAAAGGCTATATGCAGAAAAGTGCCCTACTGTGTTCTCCCAGCTATCATAGGAAGAAGAGAAAAGTGCTGGTTTGTTTTGTGTCCTTTGTACTTGTTTTGAGAAAAACATTCAGGTACCTGTTTGCATTCTGGTATCACCTTGTTTCTAGCACAAACGTAGAATGTTGCGTATACTTCCTACACTTTTTTTTTTTTAATTGAACACAATATCCAGATTTAGAGGATGACTGGCGGTGGGTGTGGTGCATTAACACATATCTGAGAAGGTGCAAAAGTATTCATTTAAGTCATATATAGTGTTGTCAACCAACTTGAAGTCAATAAAGATAATTAAATGAAAAATTAAAAAAATACATTTACAAATGGACCAAAACAAAACAAACAAAAAAACCCAGGATATTCTGGAACTCACTCCGTGTAAATCATTGGTTAATCTCAACTATAGCCACATATATTCTGTTGTGTAGGGGTTCATGCAACTAATTTTTGTGGAGTAGGAAACTTTTAGCCACTAAAATGTTATTCTCATTTTTTTTACCCTCTCAGTAGCTTTGCAAACATGTAGATTGTTTTTACTTCCCTCCCTGTCTCCTTCCATGTTTCTTTTCTTCCCTCTTCCTTAAGTTAAAGCAATTGATTATCTGTTTGTCTATTTCACTTTTTCTTTTAATACTCTAGACAGATATTAGTCTCTTTAAGTTTATCATTGGACATTTATATTCTGCATGATATTTTATGCATATTTAAAATAGAATAATACCAATTTGTAATTTGCCTTATATTCCTTTCAAGCAAGCTCTGATTCTATGATATGTTGTGTGATACTTACATAAGGGCTTTTTTTATGTCATGTGTTTGTCATTTTTGCTTGTGAACACATGCTCTATAGATGTTTTATATGGGAATTTTTGAGGCTAATTTTAAACTGTGTTCCTCATGTAAGAAAGTACAATAGATTCTCTCTGAGTAAACATGAGTTTTAATTTTTTATCTCTTCTCCAGACTCCAAACATATCCACATTATCAGGCATAATCAACTCCGTAAAAAAATTTTATTCAACGTTTTAAAGTATGTGGTTCATCTAGATTGTCACAATGATAGAACAGAGAGTCAGTCTATAATTCTTTTTTTTTAAGCAGTCAATAAAACTTCAAAATACAAAAATAAGTCAAAATAATTTTTAAGCAGTTCTTTTATTGCCTAGTGGACAATACCATAAATAGTAAATGTCACTAGTGGTTTCTTCTCTGTCCTCACCTATTAAGTTTTTTTCTTTTGCATCTTATATTTGAGCAGTAAAGAAATTAGCCACCTTTAAAGGGCAGACAAAAGGAGGATCTGTCACCTGGCCAACCTCTGACCAACAGCTCTGTGAAAAACCCTTCACAAATAAACCAGGCAACTGGCAGTTGTGAGCCAACTGCTATCCTTTTCACATTCAAGATACTGAAGACAACTTTTTTTTTTCCTCTAGGGAAACACTAAAAAAGAAGCAAATATGCATAATTCATATATGTGTGACTGGGGAAGGGAGGAGCGGGAGAATGTGAGAGAGGTTTCCTTACCATTATTAAATATGTTGACATTATTACCATGAACATAATTGCCAGCAAGTTCAAGAACTACAGAAGGTATCAGAAGCAATAGTGAGCGATAAAAATTCCATCTCTTTCTAGTGGAAGGAAGACTTATAAAAATGGGAAACATCAAGAAACCCCTCTATCTACAAAATCATCTAGGTGCCTCCAGGAACAATCATCCACAGGATATTTCTATGACCAACAGGAAGCCGTGCTCTCACTTCCCCGGGAAATGCCGACTGCAGCTAGGTGTTGCCATAGTTGCCTGTGGTGGTATTTTCTGGTCAACGAGAGAAGCTCCCCAGAAAAGGCTGAAAATGAGGGTAACATCCTGTAGAAGCAAGATGGAAAGATAAAAAAATCAAAGGCCAGATGCTAGCGCTTAATCAATAGTGCCTAAATCTATTCACCACATGTGAATATTTAGTTTCATGAGGTAATGTATATCCTTCCTTGTGTTCTTAAGTGGGTTATACTAAGTGATTGTTGCCTTTAATTTTAAGTAAAATCAATTGTGTTAACACGATTCTTCTGTCATACCTACCCAGTCCATGAGGTTTATATATGTAGGTTGCCAGTCATCATTACATTTCTATATGTATGTATATCACCAGAGTGTGTGATATGTGTGTGTGTGTACACACACACACACACACACACACATATATAAATCATGATAGGTAAAAAAATTAGAAAATCTGTAACTTGCTTTTTTAAAATAGTGCTTCAATGAGCATAGGAATGACTGTATCCCCTCAAATACATGTTTTTATATTCTTCAGAATGATACCTAGGAGTAGAATTGCAGGATCATCTAGAATTTCTGTTTTTAATATTTTTGAGAAGCCTCCAAACTGAAGGATTACGGGAGCTTGGGTGATGAGTGTGATCTGGTAATATATATCTGAATAAGTATAAGTCTATACCCTTAAGTCATTGGTGAAGCAAAAAAATGTTGCCTCGATCAATAATATACAACAGAATTTTGAAAATGAGGTTATGTTCAGTCTGAAGAGACAATATTTCTGAGTTTTGACAAGATGTAGTAAATGCTTTACATGAACTTGGGTTTCATCAAGTTTCCAGATTTTAGGCATCTTTGTTATTCAGTCTGAAAGTATGATAACTTTAGAGACAAAGGAGTGAGGAAAGAAAATACTAAGCTATTTCCAGCAATTTGTGCTTTAATACATTATTTCTACCAACCATTCTGATGCACACTCTAATTTTCATGACCCCTTGTTATGACTTTAATATGAGGTTCAGATCTCAAAAGAGCTGACTTTACTGGAATTGTGAGCCTTCCCTTAGCACTCAAGCCAAATGCATAAACTGTCAGATGAATATATTGGAGAGAATCCGTATTGCCACAATACAAGCATTTGATTAAGTTGACAATAAAGGTAGGAGACACAAATCTTGGCAAGGTGTGGGAGACTGGAAGCATGGATCAGGCGGTGGTGGTGAGCCAGAGCACCCCCGCCTGCCACCAGGAAAGGGAGACCCACTCTCAGACAGCAATCACAGGTGGCTTCTACCAAAGCCTGGCGAAGACTTCAAGACCAGGAGTCCTGAGTCCATAAATGCCTCAAATGGCTTAACCTGGTGCCCATGTTTATAACACTTTTCAGAGGTACATCGTCAGGATTACTTTTTTCATGGAGCTTCTGGACACAGCGAGGTTTTTATAATTGATAACTTAAGTTGCTTTATCTCAGTCACCCCCCCCCACCACTCAATCTGTCAGAATTATTACAATTTCAATGCATACAACAGACTCTCATCATCACCTCATCCCCATTTAATTTACACATAGAAAAAAAATCTTCTACTAACATTATTTTATCATATTGCTCCACCACTTAAAACAACAGGGTACCTCTTTAATGTTGACTGTCGGAGCCAGCAATCTGTGCACCATGTGTGCAGAGTTGCTATAAAAGGTTCTTTTAAATGGTAGCAGGAGGATTTTGTCTGGACAATATTATGAAGTTGCCAGAGATGGTATCTTTCTATTCTTTCTCCTTCTCTCATAATGCCCACATTATTTTCCTTCAGATTCTTTTCCTTGGTTTCATGCCCTTTCAATGCATAGTAAGTAAGGAACTCTTCTTTCCGCTCTACATCGCTCGTCTGTGGTGTAATCTCCTGGCCACTCTGTCCCTTCCTATTCAAGCAGATTATGGTAGTGTCTGCAACAGAAATAGTCATTTCATGATGCCTTTGAATTCCTTACTTTTCTAAATGGACAGTTATAGCCTTCACTTGGTGTTGGGCATTAGGAGTCTAGAAGTGTTGAAGATGATGTTTAAACTACAAGGATTCCTAAAGAAAAGGAACCAATTAATTTTTAAAGTAATCTGTTATTTTTACAAGCAAAACAACACTGTAACAAAATTTGGTTGTGCCAGATTATGGGCACTGAAGAGTTTTAAGCAGGTGAAAGATATAGTCGAAACTTCCTCTTACTCTCTAGGTTTATGAAGAATTTGAGCCAATAAAGAGTTTCAAAAGGCTAAGTAATATTTAATAGAGAAAAATTTTAAATATTAGAATATTGACAATGACTAATTAGATATATTTGTGAAATCACTGCCTGCAAAGGACCATTTTTAAATATAGCCAAGAGATTAGCCCGTACATACAGAAGAGAAGAAATCTGGATATGGAAATACACAAAATAAAAGTTATGGTCTAAATTCCTAAAAGAAGAAATCAAGTAGTGAACCCCCGGAAAGGATGGGGGGGCATTTAAATGTCTTTTTGATGCTCAAGTAGTGTTTAGAAAGTAAAATCTTGTAGTCTCCAACTATTGTAAAGTGTCCATCTTTCAAATATGTAGGTGTTGGATACACACCTACACAATCCGAGAGTTTGTGTTTTCAGACATCCTTTTGTATTGTTTTTCATTAATTTGCATAAATTTGAAGTTTGTTTTTTAAAATCTGTTTCTCTTCCTAAATCCTATATAGTGCTTTCCTTGATCCCACAATAAAATACACAATTTAATATGCCTTATTTTTTTCTTTCCCTTTTTCCTAATTTCTTCCTTTGTTCAGCTGACCTAGCTTATCAGTTCGTGGGGAAGAACCAATTTCTGTGCCGCCATCTCTGGTTAGCAGTGAGGATGGACTTGCCTAGGGCTCTACCAATAATCTAGACTGAATTTCAAGCGTCTATGCCAAAGGCTTCTCTTTGGGCTAAACGGTGTGTGGATGAAACTCTCTTTGGAAAAATGTCCTTCATCATGTCCCCTTGATTTCTAAGGTTCCGGTGTCAGACCCTTAGACAGCTTTCTGCAACCAGTTCCATAAAGAAAAGTCTTCTAGAATTATTGGGGGTTAAAATCCTCAACTTTCTGAATACTGCGTCGTGGGGTTGTGGCAATAGGCAGTATATTGCTGTGGCTGCCACATCCTTATCTGTTTTATTCCTCACTTCTCTACCTTTCAGAAATTGGCTGAATTGTTAAATCTCCCCACTTTGTAAATCTCCTTTCTTTTATGACTATGACTTATATGACTATATTTTTGTTTATGTTACACATATGTAACATATGTATATTATATATGTATGCACATATGTACACATATATATGCATATATACACTTTACATCAGTCTTCATTTTGTACAGTTTTCCATGTCAGTTTTAATCCCCATGGACTTCCCACCACCACTTCACCCATGTGCCATCACCATTGTCCCATGTACTCTTCTCACCCCAATATTTTTAAAGATGTATTTATTTATGCATACAGAATGGGGGTACAGGCCAGAGGTGCAGGGGCAGTGAGAGGTTCCACCAGAGACAAAGTGGGGAGCAGAACAGGCAGATTGATGAAGCACACAGCTGAGGGGAGCAGCAGGAGGTCAGGAGAGGTCTGCTGCACCATGTGAGTCACCTGTGGGGCAGGGATCGAACTGATGCTGAAGTGGCTTTAGCTTCTTATAACCCACTGCACCACCAGGGAGGTCCTGTGCCCCAGTTTTGATCCTATTCCCCTTTTCTCCCTGGTACAATGTCTCTGGTTTATGGTTGTAAAAATACATCGGAATAGCCACTCTTCCACATGTTTGGACGGCAGTCTCCCTTCATTCCTGATATACAATCAAAATGACATTATCAGGAATGAAGGGAGACTGCCGTCCAAACATGTGGAAGAGTGGCTGTTCAGATTTGTATTTTTATTTCCAAGTACTCCTACTTTTAGAAAACTGAATTGAGAACTCGGGACTTCTCTAAATCTCCCTCATGCCATCTTTTTACAAAGAATTCTGAGAAGAGTAAATGTACCTGGAGTATGACAGAGTGTAAATAAACCTTCATATAGTATAGAAGTTGGTGCACAACAGCTCTGAATTCAGGGAGAATGTGAGTTGAATTGTAGACCAGCCCCAGATGTGTGTGTTTGAAGAAGAAGCCTGACTTCTCTGAAGTAATGCTAATTCCCCGGGGATGTACAGCAACAAAATCCTAAGGTATCTGTGATTCATAGTTATGTCTGCAGTAGAACAGTAAGTGCTTGGAATATGCTACTGAATTCTTCACTAACCTTTGACAATAGAACAGAAAGGTAGACCTTTCTTGCCCTCAGAAAACTCTAATTAAACAATCAAACAATTGTTTTAAAGATGGTGGTCAAAGAGGAGTAGAACTTTGTTTTAAAAGATTGTCACTGTAGGTGAGTGAAGAGATGTTTTTGACAAGACTTTCCAGAATATTCTTCCAATGAAATTTAGCCATTAGAAAGACCTCAGTCTGTTTGCTTGTGAGCTATATTCCCTTGGGGCTTGTCAATTCAAAGTAAGGCTGAATCATTTATTAAATTAGAGGCCTCCAAAGAGAACGCCCAGTGTGAGTCAGAGAAAACTGTTGCTAACTCTCAGATTGCCCGCTGGCTCTTTGAGGGTTTGCTGAACCCGTCCAGTGTAGGAGTGCCAGGACAAAGGAGGTGGGCATAGGGGCTGTTTTAACTTTCCAATTCATTTCTTTTCCGTTTAAGGTTTCTATGCATGGTTGTTTTCTGGCCTGAGGGCCAATTGTAGAGATGTCCCCTTTTGACTAGAATGTAACACTAAATCAAGGGATTTAAGCCAAAGCAGACTGAAGCTGTTTCACCTATTCAAGGACAAGGCCTGAAGTCCCTCTATCTCATTCCGGCCTATTTTCTCACAGCTCTCTTTTCTCAGATGGTTTCCATAGTCTGACAAGATCTTGCCCTGTGGAGTCCTTGGTGACCTTGTATTTTAGGAGCTGGACTCTTCCTTGGAGAGACAGCTATGAATGAGAAAAGCATCTGCATGTTAAGCAGGCATGGAACACTCAGAAGAAATCTCAGAAGAGTTAAAATGGAAGTGGGTAATTTAGAAATCATACATTTTTAGAACAAGAGCAAGAAAGGCAAATTTCCTTTCTTTGATTTGAAAATAAAGTGACTCACCTTGTTTGATTAACTATTGAAAGTAAATAAGTACAGACTCTCTTTGTCTTTTTGGACATTACAATGTGGAGCAATAAAAGAAGAAACATGTTGGGAAAATTTTAGTTAAAAAAAACTTAAGAAAATAACAAATATATTTGGAAATATCTTTTGAAGATATTAATATTCAAAATGTAGGTTTCATCCTTAAACACTGTCTTCTCAGGCCTGGGCGAAATGTATTAAATTCACCCTGGAGAAAAAATTGATCTGCCAAAATTTCAGGGCCACCATTTAGTGATGAGTGGTAGAAATGGTCCATATTTTCTTCCTTTTTTTTTTTTTCTCACATTTTGAAAGGACAGATTTATTAGGAAAAGTAGAAGGAAAAAAGAGGTCCCTGCATGGACATGTAAGGAGCAATCTGCTCCTGCTGCCTGGCTCTCAGAGGGCTGTGTGAGCAACTGTGTCTTTGAAAGTATTAGGGTGGGGGCTCTCCCTGGTGCTGCAAAAGTTTAGCGCACAGCACTATGAAATTGTCCACAGCCACTGCAGCATGAGCTCGATCCCCGCCCCAGAGGTGACCCACATGGCACAGCAGACGTCTCCAGTCTCGCCCACTGCTCTCCTCAGCAGTGGACTTCAGTTGATCTGCCTTTTCTACTCCCCACTCTGTCTCTGGTGAATCCTCTCACCCTCTGCACCTCTGACCTGTACCCCAGTTCTTGTGTGCATAGATAAATAAATCTTAAAAAAAAAAAAAAGAAAGATAGTATTAGAGTGGAAGCTACTTGAAGTTTCAGGCCTGTGTGGAAGCTACCTGAAATATTGCTGCCATTTGTGATGATATCCAACCTTCAGGATGCCCTAGTGATCCGGTGTTGGGAGATCGTGAAGGCTGCTACTTAATATCCCAGCATCCCATTGAGTGGGTCAGACAGGCCACAGTGTGTCATAAGCAGAGACAGACAGCCAGAGGAAGTAAATCATGGAAAGTGTGGCTAGCACTTGAGCTGCCCAGGCAGTGGGGCTGAGATCAGGACTGTCTTACCTCAGTCACCAGGAGGCACAGGGACTCTGCTCCCATTACACAGGCTGTTGACTCCATAACAGAAATATGCAGTAGGTCAGACAGCCTATGAACCAGAAGACAATCCGCAAGTGTGAAGATGACTTGAGAAAACAGGCTGTCCCAAGACAGGAACCAGAGTCAGCAAGAGATTTCACGCATACTTTGCAGTATGATTTGAAATTACAGTCATGGATATTCCCTCCTTCAAACTGAAATGATAAAAGTCTTTCTAGGCCAAGAAGTAAGAAAAAACTCTCCAGCCTTGTTTCTTACTGCTGAATAACTTCTTTATTATTCAGTGCTCTTTTTAGAATTCAGCAGCACACATACTTACCATGAAGAATGTGAGCAGTGACCCCAAGTCCCCCAATTATAAAGAGATACTTTCACTCCAAGGCTTTTCAATTACGGCTTTCACACCATGAGATGCATCCCCATTGCCGCCAGTCCTGCAGTTAAGCACGGATTATACTACATTATGCAAAATCACTTTGTTCTTAGGTTTTTAATTAAGAAAATATACATTATATATATCTTTATGTACAATATAAATGTGCCACATCTTTATTATACTAATAATAATATGTAAATTAATGTGCTTGATATTAGATATTCTATTGTGTGTATATATATATATATATATATATATATATATATATATACATTTCAGCCATAAGACTTAGCATAGCATAGTCCCCATTACAATAAGTGATGAGGACAAGACAATTAAGATATTAAGATCCCTCTTTCTAACAGTAAGTTTCTCTTAGAAAAATTCCACATTGAGAGGGCTGAGTTTTGCTTTTCAATTAAAAGTGAAAACTGGCCTTTCCATTAGGAGATCTTAGATAACATAGTTGGTTGACACTTTGCTTGATGAAGTTGTTGACAACCACCACAGCCCTGTCTGATGCTCTGTCTGCATTTCTGTTGTATGCAACACTCAATGTTATTGGAAGTAAATCAGATGACTCAATGACTTTCTCAATGACTTTGCATCTGCTCCAGCTGTCCAGCTATCAGCTTGTTTCCTTTAACTACTCTTAAATCATTCCCTGTGGCCAGAAAAAAATAACACACACACATCTGAATCTGGCACAATTTTATTCCATAGTATGAGAAAAAATAGGGAAATATTCTGGGAGAATAGGAAATGTTTTGGTGGTGGTGGAGAGGAGATGCTTCTTTTTTTTTTTTTCTTTTTATAAGATTTATTTGTTTATGCATACAGAGGTGCAGGGGCAGTGAGAGGGTTCACCAAAGACAGAGTGGGAAGAAGAACAGGCTGACTTGACGAAGTACACTGCTGAGGGGAGCAGCGTACGGGTCAGGAGAGGTCTGTCGAGCCTTGTGGCTCACCTCCGGGGCAGAGATCGAACTCATACTGAAGTGGCTTTAGCTTCTTAGTGCTGTGCTTTAACCTGCTGCACCATGAGAGAGGGTTGAGATCCTTTCTTTTAATCACTAATTGGAGTGATCTACACATATGGACCATTGCATCACTTGATGGCATCTTGTTTTATAGCTTGACTATTTTATTTTTGTCAGTTGCAACAAAACCTGGAGTAAAAAGCCTTTGCTTTCATTTAATAAAAACATAATGGGTCTCTCATCATTATTCACTGTAAATGACAACCAGGTAGATTGGATATAGCAAGAAAAAGTGTTCTAATCATGATTAACTGTTAACCAAATCAATGCATATCCCAGGTAGCTTCATATGCCATTGAAATCACATCAAGAGCTCATCGCAACCCGGAGCCCCACTACAGATCAGAAAGGCAGAAAGCTATAGAGCAAGTTTCCTCATACATTACTTCCATTATAAAGAGAAATTTGAACAAGGTCCAAGTCATTACTCTTTGTTATATAAAATTTTTCTTATTGTCATCTGGGAATTCCCAGGTTATAATGAAACAGAATTAGAAAATAGCCCACTAGGAAGCTGTAGGTTTCTATTAAAATTTCTAACATTTTGAGGAGCATAAATAACAGTGAGTTGGTTCTTATGTGTTTATATTTATTTTGCTCAGCAAATATTACCTTGTATGAGATGGAGAAGTAAATCAAGTAATACATTTATGGCATATAAAACAAGAAAGAAGGTCTTAGCTAACTGAAATATATGGCTGTTGTTGAATGTCTGTGTATTGGTTATGGTCACTGTTTTAAGACCACATAGGTCTAAATTAAAAACTAAAACATGTTTTCCTGGCTAGAACTTGTGGATGAGGTCACATTATTATTAGTTTCTGGAATGGTATTTTAAAATAGTTTCAAAATTAATGGTGGTCAATCAGAAATATCATTTGTATAAAAGGACTTCATTTATATTTGAAATACTACGTGTGTGTGTGTGTGTGTGTGTGTATTCTTACAGATCGAAGCAAAGACCTAAAGCCTCTACCTAGGTGAAGAAAAGGGGGAGGGAGAGAGAGAAGAAATGCTTTTATATTAGTGGTTTTCTTTATCATAAGGAAATGTCTTTGTTTCTATTCTGAGAGATTCACACTAGGTGGAGCTCAGTGGAAAATGCCTGAAGTGAGAAGGCAAACAGCCTTCAAGGCACCACCAGTGTTGCCAGAAGCAATCTTAAGATAAAGTCTGTGTGTTTAGAAGCCAGGGAGTACCTTGAGTTCAAACTCCACATCAAGGGAGACTAATGCCTCGTTGCCCAGGACTCTGGCAGTTAAGCTTGGAAATGCCTCAGTTC
Organism: Condylura cristata; assembly: GCF_000260355.1. Classification (NCBI taxonomy): domain Eukaryota; kingdom Metazoa; phylum Chordata; class Mammalia; order Eulipotyphla; family Talpidae; genus Condylura; species Condylura cristata. Next base: position 13,674,258 of record NW_004567119.1, on the reverse strand, counting down.
TAGGCAGAGGGAGCAGATGGTCGCTTTCCCAGAGCTGCTGTGGCACATGTAGAGTGTTTAAACACAGCTCAACACTGACTCCAGCCAGTCAGCTGGATTTGAATCCCTTCTTTGCTATGGACTTGGTAGGTGACTTTTGCCCTCTGTTTTCTCCCTTTGAGATTCAGTTGCATCTTATATATAATGGAGATGCTACCTACCCTAATAAGTTCAAATAGCAATGAAATAATATATATGAAATAGTCAACACATACTGGGTTGTAAGTAAATGGTCTTTTCATTTTCTACCAAGCACCAACTGAAATAGATAGATAGATAGATAGATAGATAGATAGATAGATAGATAGATAGATAGATAGATAGATAGATAGATAGATAGATAGATAGATAGATACTATTCTATTGGGAGGAATGGCAAAATCCAACTTGATACTGAAGCTGCTTGAAACCATATTTTATCAATATATCCTCACTGTAGTAATTGCATAGGGAGCAAAATCACCTGGAATCAGCCTTCTTTTGCAATCACCCATAATAAACAGGAAGCAACAACAAACAGCATGCATGCCTAGACTGAAAATGGTTAAACAAAGCTGGTGCTAAGTGCTGACACTTCACATCACTAGAGGTCCTGTTCCTTTTCTTCAGAATTTCATGTTTAAAACATAAGAACAAAATAAAGATATGTCATAGCCATACTATAGAGATTCATGCCAGTTATTTTGTTCCTCAATTTTCTTTTTATTGGGTGAGAGAGGACAGGAGGGAGGGCATGACGATATAAAGCAGCTTATAGTACCTCTATTCAGGGCTTTGAACTGGGATGAAAAATCCAAATGTACACAGAGGGAAGGGCTTAAAAGGAATAGTGCTATTTGTTCTAAGAAATGCACATTAATGATTGCCAGCTAGAAAGAAAGGAAAGGTTTTCATTTTTTTTAAATAAAGGTTTTATCTATTTCACATTTATAATCTTCAAAAAGAGGATACTGAATCCCAGATTAACACCCCAGATGCAACTGGGGTTCCTAGACTTTGAGATAAATTGACTCAGCCAATACATTTTTTTTTTTTTTTGGTACAACCAACCCTATTTTCTTTGATTTTTATTATAGGGGTAATCTTTGGGTATTATGAAGAAAAGACGTTATTCTTTTTATCTCTATAATAATGACTTAAAAGGTTTAATTTCATTCATCAGTTTCTTTTCTCTTTATACTGCATGAAGAGTGAAACCATGCAGTATCTGTATTTCTCCATCTGGTTTATTTTATTAAGCGTAATACTCTCTGGGTTCATCCATGTTGCTGTCAATGGCAGGATTTCAACATTTTTATAGCTGAAGAATATTGCATTGTGTTTATAGACCACATCTTCTTTAAGCATTTGTCAGTCGATGGCCACTAATGTTTCCAGCTCTTGCCTATTATGAAGCAAGCTGCAGTAAACGTGAGGGTACATGTAGCTCTTCAAATTGGTGTTTTGTAGTTTTCAGTAATTATTCAGAAGTAGGATAGCTGGATTGCATAGAATTCCTGTTTGATTTTTTTGTTTTGTTTTTGTGTTTTTGAGGAATCTCCATACTGCTTTCCATAATGACTGCACCAATTCACATTCCTAAAAACAGTGGATAAGGATTCTCACTAGCACTGGCTGCTTCTTGTCACTTAGGTAATAGCAACTCTCATGGGTGTGAGGTGCTAGCTCATTGTTATTTTGATGTGCATTTTTCTAATAAGAAGTAATGAGGGCTTTGTCTAAGGCAAGCGATAACTGTAGAAAAATGACCCACAATGTAAGAAAATAAAGTTTTTTTAAAAAGATATAAGGACAGGGCCCTCCCTGGTGGCGCAGCGGGTTAAAGCACAGCACTGAGAAGCTAAAGCCACTTCCG
>NW_004567119.1:13668201-13671417 GCF_000260355.1 Condylura cristata | reverse complement strand
TTCAGTTTTACCAATACCAATACCACGTTTTCCATTGTGAGATCTTAACTCATTACAAATTAGTTGTCCTTATGTATGTGGTTCTATTTTTGGCCTCTCAATTCTTTTCCACTGACCTTTGTCTCTATTTTTGCTCCTTATCATGTAGTTTTTAATTACTGTCTCTTTGAAGTATATTTTGAGGTCAGGGAGTGGTAATTGTTAGTTGTTCCCATGGGACAGAAGCAAGGAACCTCCTCTATCACAAGCTAGCTATGTCAAGAATATAGGAAATATTCCTATTCTACCCTGAGTATAACAGAATAATTTATGGTCTAGCATGAAAATAGTTCCACCTGGTTTATTAAACCAGTTTCTCCCTGTGAACCCCTTTCAAGTGATGGCCAATCTCTATGAAAATTGAATGTTAGGCCCTCCTGGTGGTGCAGCGGGTTAAAGCACAGCACTGAGAAGCTTAAGCCACTTCCGCATGAGTTCGATTCCCGCCTGCCCCGGGAGGAGTCCACATGGCGTGGCAGACCTCTCCTGACCCGCCCGCTGCTCCCCTCAGCAGTGTACTTTATCGATCTGCCTGATCTGCTCCCCACTTTGTCTCTGGTGAATCCTCTCACCCTCCGCATCTCTGGCCGTACCCCAGTTCTATATGAATAAATAAATCTTTAAAAAAAAATTGAAAATGTTAACTAACATTTGTCATCTCTCTCATCATTTTGTTCTTCATGCAACATTTTGAATAAAAATAGAATAGCTCTTGCATCAGCATAACAAGTTTACATGTATATGTGTGTACTTTCATGAATTTTTGGGAATGTTTCACTTGATTGTCACAAAATGCACAGTTGTAAATCATAAAAAAAGAAACATGAATGCTGAAAGTGAAACCAGTAGTAAAAAATAGAATTACTTAATATAACTTTCAACAAAATGAATATAAATTTCAAAATTCTGGCAACTACTAGTTTTATATAGCAATTTTAAATTTTTTATCAAATGCTGTATTCTTACTCTCTGTTATCCTTCCTTTTATGGCAAACTGGATGAGTTTCAACATACCTTTTTCCTTAAGAAAAATACTTTCTTTAAGAAAATATCTAAACATAACTTTATTTCTATTCCACATTTGGAGTCAGCATTATGCTATCCTAGGTATTCTAGATATTTGTTTTATTTGTGTCTTATTCAGTTATTTTTTTATTACAAGAAAATTGTATATACAGTTATAAACATGTGGCTGCTAATATAGAGCTATAGTCTAGAAGAATCATAAATATTATCTTTTAGAATTCATCAATAAGTATATAAGAGCCATCATAATATCAGCCTTGATTGAGGAATCATTATGTTATTACTTACATACATGTTGATTAAATTTTTGTGATATCAAACACATAAATGGTTGTGATGGTCAGTTTCCATATTTTTGCTCTTTTCTGTCATTTAAAATTCATAGTTACATACCTGTTGTGCTTTACTACAAATGGAAGATAATCTTGAAATTATCTCAATAATATCTTCTTGAAATTTTATATTAAGACTAAAGGTTAAAAAAATTTTCCTTGAAAATTCACTGTTATAAAAATTTATTGCACTACTTACTTAGTACATAAAGTGAATTGACTCTTTCCATCCTTTCAATAGACTAACAAGTCACTCCATTAATGTGGATTTAATAGAGTATCTATTTCCTTTGAATTGCTACAGTTAAATGGCCATAGAGCATATAAGATTGGTCTACCAAAAATATAATTCATCATAAATTATCCTAAGCAGAAAGCAAACATAGAAAATCATGACTCAGTAATGATTACTTACTAATGAGCATAGAATCAAAGCAGGAAAATTTATCTGTGGATGGAGGCGCTCTAACCCCTTGAGAGTTTTCACAACATCAACAAGTCAGGCAATATTTAGCGATGGAAGATATTTGGAACACTGCAGAAACTTGATTTGCTGACTCCATTCCCTGTATGCAAATACGCAAATAGTCTCTTCCAACTTTGCAAAATAATCAGCTCCCTCCCATCCACACAATAGCCAAACTTTCCAAGGAACCATAGAATTCTTACCCAGGACACACTCAGGGCACTTAAAAATGTCCTTTCTGACTACACATATTCATAGTCTGGGCTGCTATATATAATGTGTTTTATTGAATGTAGTTCACCATACCTGTCCTTGTTTCCCAATCTATAAAGCTACTATCCATTCAATCCCCTATCCTGTACATGTAGATTTGAAGTTAAAAATAATAAATAAATTAATATATTCATCCGCATACATGTTCTGCATAGCTCTCTGCATATATTTCATCATTCAAATGAAGTTCAAGAGTGAGTAATCAATGATCTAGCAGTAATAATAGGTGACATTAGCAAAATAAAGATTTTAGCTTCTAAGGAAATATCATTATTCATGTATGATTTTACTTTATTGGACTGGAAATTTCTGACCAGGTACTGAAGTCAACTCTGATCACTGTCAACTATAAGTCATTCTTTTCTTAACTAAATAGACATTTTTTTAAAAGATTTATTTATTTGTGCATACAGAACTGGGGGTACAGGCCAGAGGTGCAGGGATGGCGAAATGATTCACCAGAGACAGTGGGGAGCAGAACAGGCAGATGATATAAGTACACTGTTGAGGGGAAGCAGCGGGCGGGTCAGGAGAGGTCTGCCGCGCCATGTGGTCACCTCCAGGGCAGGCGGGAATCAAACTCATGCTGAAGTGGCTTTAGCTTCTTAGTGCTGTGCTTTAAGCCACTGCACCATCAGGGAGGGCCAGACAGGGTTCTTAAGGTCCTGGTTCGATGCTGTTGAGCCAGGGAGCTATTTAGAGAGCAAATGCTTTAAGTTCTTCATAAACAAATTCATATAGAAAATGAAGCAAGTAAATTAAAATGGCAGATAATCTACTAGGAGAAATAAAGATTTGATGATAACAGAGAAAACAACCAGTAATAAAAGAGGAGTAATTAAGAAGGGGCAGGGATGCCGTTAGTTCTTAGATTTGAGATGATCCAAATCTACCTCGAGGTTACCAGACGTGCCCCATTCCCTGGCCTTAAAATACCCCGTGTCAGAAAGCACTTTTCATCTACTGTATAAAAAAGCCACATCTATTACAAAACACTGTTAAAAGAAATACAAGAAGACACCATGAAATGGAAAGACATCCCCTGCTCATGGATCGGGAGAATTAACATCATCAAAATGG
>NW_004567119.1:13657294-13666506 GCF_000260355.1 Condylura cristata | reverse complement strand
AAAATGCACATCTCTGTACCTCAGACCCTGGAGAAGTGGTCAAAAGTCAAACTTTTAACAACAATCCAGGTTATTCTCACATACTCAAGGTCTGGAGAATCCCTGTAGTTTTGAGAACTGTACTACTTTTATAAGCTATTTGTAACTTGTTCACAAGTATTTTTGTATTCTCTTTATCCTATATATTGTTTTATATTAATTAGCAATAAATATTTTACTTTTGTTTGATGAAAGTATTTTCTACTGTTAGTCTGAGAGAAAAGAACCTTATAAAAACAGATCTCAGGGTAAACATGATCAAAAAAATAACAGTCTACATTCCAACAAACTTATGAAAAGGAATAAGAGAAAGTTTGAGTACATCCAGGGCCAAGAAGTAAGCCCAGTAACCTATTGAAGAGACAAAAATAAGAGTCATATAAACTCAGCAACTTGTCTGGATGGTAAAATAAAATGACTTTAACCAGCACAGAACCTTGTAGGCCGCCGTATTCTTTCTTTACTGTTTGTAGGGCTTGCTGGAATGCCACAAATTCTTTAGGAACTTGGAAAACACAACTTGAATAACTAATGTAGAACCAGAAGCTCATTTAGAGAATATGTAAAAAATAAAGAAAAAAATGGGGCCCTCCCTGTTAGCACAGCCGGTTGAAGCACAGCACTAAGAAGCTAAAGCCACTTCAGCATGTGTTCGATCCCTGCCCCGGAGGTGATCCACATGGCGCGGCAGACCTCTCCTGACCACTCGCTGCTCCCCTCAGCAGTGCACTTCGTCCGTCGGCCTGTTCTGCTCCCCACTCTGTCTCTGGTGAATCCTCTCAGTGCCCCTGCACCTCTGGCCTGTACCCCAGTTTTGTATGCATAAATAAATAAATATTTTTTAATGGGAAAATAATATCAGAATCAGCAACATGACAAATTAAAATTAGTGTGAACATAGAGAAGTATAATTCTCCAGTGCCAATCCTTATTTATGAAAGAAGTTGAATGAGATGACCTGGAGTTCCCTTTGTTATAAAACTACCAGGGGAGTTCTAAGCATTACCCTATCCAATCCATTCAGAGGAGTATCAAGATACACATGTTCTGTTACCAAAGATTGGGGTCTACCATATGCCCAAATAAACCACCTTGAGAAAAGAGTTAATAGGAGATTGAAAAGCAATTATAGATGCAACTGTTTGCTCCCTTCCTTGTAGTCTTCCTCTGTGTGTTCATCTTACTTTCTTCTTCACTGTAGTGCAAATGGTTTGGTTGGCCAGAGTCCAGAGGTGGCCTGTCCTTAAGGTAGCTCATTGAGACATCTAGGGGAATGGAGCAATGAGGCTGAAATCAGCTTCACATCCAGCTATAAATAAAATGCCCTTTATGTTCACACACAGATTAGCTATTAACTTACAATACAAGAATCATCCCAGTGCTTTGGGATAATACACTTGGTCTAACCTACAGCACAAGAATCATCCCAGTGCTTTGGGATAATACACTTGGTCGTGATGAAAAGTATGTTTTCCTTGAGTCTCTGCCACACACTTGCCATTAGGAGCCTGTTAAGAAGAAAAATCTAATAGCATTTGATTGAACAGGATGCAGTTACATTTTGCACCTCTCTCATGATTAAGTTACTAAATTCAAAACTCACTGTCAACAAAATAGCATTTTAGATGGTCGTACAATAATGATTTTATTTCTATGGCCTGTTAATTCTATTGGACCAAACACTTGAGAAGGAAATGCTTATTATGCTATAATGACATTATCATGGATCAGGAAATTTTTGTTCCAATTTCGCACATAATGATGAATGTTTCCCTCACATCCAAAAGGTCGGTAGAAGCTTGATGAATGAAGTGCTGTGAAGCTTTTTTCATATATCTTTCTTTAGAGATTTTTAGTTAATTGTAGTGACTTTATAGGTTATAATATAATGTTCAGTAGTTTTCAAAAAAGTTCAAGTTGAGCATGCAATAAATTAAATGTGTCTTAGAACATTAAAACATATTACATTTGTAAATAATGCCTTAGCAAACTTCATAAGTAGAATAAATTTGTGCAGGACCTCCTTGGTGGTGCAAGGGGTTATGTCTCAGCAATATCAAGCTATCACCAGCCTTTTCTGCATGAATTCAATTGACCAGGGAGCTGACCCACATGGCACAACAGACCTCTCCTGCTCCCCCAGCAGTGTATTAAGTAGGTCTGCCTGTTCTGTCCCTGCTCTGTCTCTGGTGAATCCTCTCACCTCCCCACACCTCGGACTTGTATGCATAAATAAAATACATCTTTTTTAAAAAAGAAGAAATTTATGCAACTATATTTAAGTAAAAATGGAACCACACACACACACTAAAAAGTTTACTTCATTTTAAAGAGTTAATGAAACGAGTTCTTTAATTAAGTGAACTGGAACATAAATTCTTTCACTAAACCTGTACCTAAATAAGATAATTTTAGAAAAAGTGAAGCTTATCTATTTCAAGAATTTGTTTTCTTTAAGAATTACATTAGGTCTATGAGTTCAGGAGAAAATTTTGTCAAGGAAGCAGAATTTACATATAATTTAATCAGCCAAGACCTTTCTATGCATTGTTCTTCTGTGTAGTGCTAAATGCCTTCTTAGTAAAACAGTACCTTATCCTTGGGCAGTGAAAAATGCCGAAAGAAGAAAAAGAAAGTTTATTTTAATCCAGTAGCTCAAAACTTATCTAAACCCTTGAATAATACTAGATTAGGCAAATCCAATACTTTGGGCAAGATACTTGCCTATTTTCCCCATGGCTAAGGGAATAAAAGACTTGCACACACTTACACTCCACTTTCTAGCCTTGTGAAATGGCACATGCTACAGAAATTACTTTGAGGCTGTCAATTTAGAAATATATATGTACATAAAAGAGCATTTAAGGAGCTAAAGAACAAAACTGATAGCTCAGTAATAATTATTACTAACGCAGATATTTTTCTTCATCCCCCAAAATTACTGAATGTTGATTTTATCCTCCATGACAGAACATTGAAAATGTGATTTAACATATGAGAATTCAATCCTCAAGATTCTTTTCTGTGTCACTTCCAGCATTGAAGCATCATGTTATTGTTGTACCTAGAAAACTAGAAATGACTCAGCTGCAACCACCATTCAGCACAAAATTGCATTCCTGGATATTTGTCTCAGACAAATGTCTGAGATACACAAAGCCTACACAAAAATGTTCATAACAACTTTATTCATAATAGCCCCAAACTGGAAAAAACCCACATGTCACCCAAGGAGTGAATGGTTCAAAACAATAGCCATAGTGTACCTATATCATGGACTACTGCACAGCAACAAAAAGAAATCATGACACTCATCAACCACAATGAAATGTTATTAGGGAACAAAGCTTAAGTATGGTATGATTATGTTTTTACGCAGTCCTGAAATGAAAAGTTATAGAAATAAAGAGCAGACGGTTGGTTTCCAGGAACTAAACATGGCAGGGGGCATTAGTGGTGAGCAGGAAGATAAATAGATGTGGTAATAAAAGCAATTGGATGGATTCTTCTGGAAATGATATGTTCTCTATCTCTACTGTATCAATGTTAAGGCCCTAATTATGATAATAATCTACTGACTTTACAAAACGTGACCATTGGGGTAAACTAGGTGAAGAGTTAATGGGGTCTCTCTGTATTATTTCTTCAATTGCATGTGAATCTACAATGATTTCAAAGTAAAAGTTATTTTCAAATTTATTGATGAACTAAAATAAAAGTAATTTAAGCAAAATTATATCCTAAATGAAGTACTAAAGAATAAGATACAGGGCACATGTGACTTTAAACTAAGAAGTAGAAATATATTACCATTAAATGATTTTCCTTCAACTTTCAGGTGAACAATTGCACAAAATTATTATGCCTAATGAGTGTTAACTTGTTGAGCTTCTGATTCATTTCTCTCAGGCTAAAACAAAAGACAGAATTATACTAATTACTAAGTATACTAAATATTCTTTAAATGGAAGCAAATTAAGGCCAAATAGTAATTTTCTTAATGTCTCTCTAGTGCATGGAAACTTTCCTAATGTAGCTATTAAAAGTCATATGGCATACTGCTACAATGGCTATACCACTGTTTCCATAAAATTCCACTCAGTGGCACCGAAAGCTTCAATCTCCACTGGGAAGTCACTTTATACCAACAAAAGGATTAAAAAAGAGAACTACTTCATCTACTGTAAGGCAGGTAAACTAATTAGACAAAGCAATTAAAATGAAACTGAGCTAAAAGGAATAAGGAATCCTTAAATTCTTTTTTTTTTTTTTTTTTAAGATTACTTACTCATGTATACAAGAACTGGGGTATAGGCCAGAGGTGCAGGGGTTGAGAAGATTCACCAGAGACAGAGTGGGGAGCAGAACAGGCAGTTTGGCTGAAATATACTGCTGAGGGGAGCAGCGGTTGGGTCAGGAGAGGTCTGCCGCGCCATGTGGTCGCCTCCTGGGCAGGCGGGAATCGAACTCATGCTGAAGTGGCTGTAGCTTCTCAGTACTGTGCTTTAACCCTCTGCACCACCAGGGAGGGCCGGAGTCCTTAAATTCTAAAGACTCAGTCCAGGTCCCCACAAATGGAAAATAATAGCATTCTAGGATAAGGAGTATACAACACAAAGATGATTGAGGGAAACAGTCCCATGAACCAGATTAGTGGATAAAATGCACAAAAAGACACTGACCTTTAAGAACTTTTGACCCAAGAAGGTGACCTCCTAACAAGCACAGGGGAAATTTTATCCCATAGGCAATGCACAATCTAGAGGAAATCAGAACAAAACTTATCTTCTGAATACTTTGGCTCACAGCTTTTATTTTTCTTTAATTAGGCCCCTAGTGAAGAGAAATGGAAAAGTTATATCAGAATCCCAATGTGTGTCATGTGGTTGCCTATAGATTGTGCATAAATTAATCATACGAGTTTACTTTGATTGAATAGAATGAGTTTTATTTCTAAAGCTAAGATTTCTCAGAGCTCAGTAAGTCTTTTATTTAATGTTCAGACTATCAAGGAAAAAATTGCTCAGTTGAGGTGTTATTTATGGTTAGACATCTGGAGCCCAGAATGCCGGATAACAACTGCAGTTAAGATTCTGGTGCCCAAAAAAAAAAAAAGAAAAGAAAAAGCCAACTGAGTAGAATGCATCAAAGAAGGTTGTTTTCATAACAGTCGGCAGCTGTTTATTCCACACCATAATTAAGGTGTGGAATACATGTTGGTAAATAAGTCATTTAGCTTTTAAGGAAATTGTTACATCTAGCTCACATAGAATACAGTCTGGAGAGCCATAGTATATCAAATTATATAAATATGACAATGTGATATTTTGATGAACAAAATCATATTCCCACATAAAGGATCTTGTTCAATGCACTGTCATCAGAAGTCATAATCCCAAAAATCATATACTAAAGCATATACCGTTACTCATGCACAGGAGAGACAGAGAGAGCTATGTATTCTCTTATGTTTTTGTGGACAAGATTAAAGAAAAAAAAAATAATAAGGTGCAAGTGGGAAATACTTAACTGTTAAACAGCCACAGACAGGATGTTACACGTTATCCAAATGTGAACCTTTGAGAGTCAACACAAAACAACATTTAGAGATAAAAGCATGATAAATGCCATCTTTTTCTATACGCTGACTCTGATTGGTTCCAGAAAGTCAAATTAGCAAGCCCAGGAAAGGAGATGAAAATAAGAACATTCCGTCCCAGTGTTCAGGGTGCCTTCCTGGCCCACACTTCCTTGTGTCTGGCCTTTTTGTCCTGGGTCATTCTCACTGTGAGGTGGAATCTCATGCAGGTTTGAGTTGCATGTCACTGATGACAAGTGACAAGGAACATTGTTGCGTATGTCTGTTGGCACCTGCATGTGTCCTTTGAAGAAAAGATGATGTGTGTCCTTTGTGCACTTTTTAAATTGGGTTTGTTTTCTTTTTATTGAGTTGTATCTCTTCTTTGTAGATCTTGAATATTAGCCTCTTATTGGATGTATGCTGTGCAAATGTTTTCTTCCACTTTGTAGGGATGATTTTAATGAGTTTCTTTTATTCTACAAAAGCTTTTTAGTTTGCTGAGTTCCATGTGCTTATATTTTTCCTTTTTTTCCTTTGCCAATGGAGTTCTTTCCCCCCAAACAACCTGTAAGCCAATGTTGCGAAGGGTCTTGCCTATGTTTTCTCTAATTCATTTTACAGCCCATCCTGCAGTCATGAATAGGACGGAGGGCATTATTATAAGCAAAGTAGGTCAGAAGGAGAAAGACAAATACCAGGTGACTTCACACATATGTGGGATGTGGAGAAACAAAACAAAGGAATATATAAAGCTAAACAAAGCAAGCCCTAGAAATGTAAGTAGAATTTAAGTTACCAGAGTGGAAGGTTTGGGGTGAGTGAATTGGAGGTTAGGGAGCCCAACAGACTTATGGTGTAGAGTTGGCGATATTTTATTGGTGGGTGTTGTACAGTAACATACATTTGAAGAGATGTGAACATGCACCTCTGAATTAGATACGGTGTTAAAATCAACATTATCCCCCAAATAAGTAATAAAAATCCTAAAAATCAAAGTGCAATGCCTCAGGAATAAATAACTCAGGAATTAAAATAGTCAACTGAGTAAAAAACAGTGTAACTGGCAAACAAAATTATCAAGATATTTCTAAGTGAAAATAATAGGCATAAACCTCCAGAACCAAGATAACATTAGCTCCCAGTTCACAAATACAGTGTATTTATAAGTTATAAGTCATATGCAGTTTTTATTTTAAGAAGAAAAAGGAGGGAATATGGAACATTGAAAGAAGCCCCAAAACCTAGGTCATGATCAAAAGAACGAGTGTGCTATATCAGGAAGAGGTGATGTCAGGAGGGTGTCCAGCTTCCAATGTCTGCATATCTCCCAAGTGCAAACAGTGGTTGGGAGGAAGTGATTCAACACAATGCTTATATTCAGTGCTTATATACAGTGCTTCCCAGAGAATGAATGGGTTTCTTGAGAGGTTAAGTACTCAAATACTGTCTGTTCAAGAAAAGTCTAAACAATCATTTTGTGAATGTGTTGGAAAATAGATACAAGCTTTACATTGTTAGATAGCCTGAAAGTAAGAGAGCTGATAGTTTGTAATAAATGTGGTAAGTTCACTGCAAGGAACTGTATTACACATTCACTTTTCACCTGTGCATGCCTCTTGCAACAATGCAAGATCCATGAAATAGGAATTTGCCGTTCCTATTTCTGACTTTCCTTGCAGGCCTGGAAATGCAGGTATGCTGTTGAACGAAGGATGGCATTTCATTTCATCCTCAAAGACTTCTGCGAAGTAGACACTGTATTCCCATTTCAGCAGTGATGAAAACTGGGTTCGTTACAATTTAAGAATTTGCCCAAGTTGCTCAACTAGAAACAGCCTTGACTTCAATACTCAGGCTTGTCACACTACATGTGACATTTTCAGGAAGGAAAACAGGCACAGGAAAGAATGGTAAATGACACGGTGTGTTGCTATGTAGCCCATGCTCCCCTGCTTCCTGGCGTCACCTGTTGCCATGGTCTCTTGTAATAGCACACCCACCAATGACAGCTTAGCTCCACAATACCTCCTAACCCCCAAATAGATAACATTTTGCAATAAATTAGAGCTAGGTGGGTGATCTATTTATCCTTAGCAATATTTTTTATTGCTCTCAATTCTGGTATGTAAAAAAGGAAGAACAAGATTCAATTACATCAAGGTTTTATTAACCCTAGCAGGCAGTACTATCCTGGGTAAATAGCAATGTCTTCCTATTTAGTTTTAAATAATGCGAAGCATTTGGCTCATAATTTTTTCTTTGGGGTGAGCTGTACTTTCTATCTCTGGGGTGAAAATATAATAGGAAGGTATTTAGCCTTTTTATTATTTTCTTTCTTTAATATAGACCCTTGTGGCTCAGAAACTTCAAATATAAAGCAGCAATACATATAACGAAAGAACAGATTTTGTCTATCCCTGTTGCTGGAAATGATGTTTCTTCGCCTAAAACTGAAATAACTGAACATAGAAAATTAGATGGATAAGGAATCATGAAATCATGGACTTTAACTTATTCATTTTGCAGTCGAGGACAGTACGGGCTAGTGGAATATCAGTGATGAGCATTTCCTAGCCAGACAGTGGCAGACTGGAAACCAAACAGTGTTTTTTTCACCAAAACATCCGTTCTAGAGAAAATCTAAAAGTTTACTAAAAATCATGAACTAGAATGTATTATCTCTTCTCAAAACACAATACATGTCTAATGGGATATTTAGAAATAATATTTTTCTCATTTAAACAAAAAAAAGGCAAAAACAAAAATAAAATTGCAGCAACTGCAAGTTAAGTATTTACATTGCCTACATTTTGCGTCCTTTTTATAGTTGACTTCTTTAGTTGACATATCTTATGTGTTTGGACAGGTGGCTTCTTCTTTTTAAAAATATCTTATACATGAGGCAGAGTACAGTCCCTGACCTTGTTCACACGCACACACACACACATGCATGCACACATGTATGCATGCATGCACACATGTACACACATATACAAGCACATGTAATGAAAGAAGTGCCAAGCAGAGCTGCTTTAATTTTTTAATGACAAGTGGGAGCACAGAGGTCTTTGATCTTTGCTTGCCATCCACATGACAGACTGGTATTTAATGTAGTTCATGAAAATAAAAGAAATCAAAGTCAAACATTTTTAATTAGTGCTTTAACTATGTGATTAATGATGCCTTCTTAAAGAAAATGCCTGTATCGGTTAATGAAAAACTCATTATTTCTAAAAGCTGGTTTCTTCTACTTAATGACTTCTTCTAATAGGCAGATAAATTGAACAACAACATATGAAACCTATTAGCCTGAACATTTCACAGAGAATGAATTTGAATATTGTGTTGCAGGTTGTTTATCAATTAGTGGGGAGGTAATGAAACAACATTACACAAAGGTCTCTGTTCAAGTGGCAAGCTACTAGCTTTTCACAATTGCACAATGGAACTGAATCTTATTTGCATAAAGAAGTGTGAGCACTGAAATGAAAAGCACCTACATAAAGATTAAATCAGCTTTTGAAAACACAATTCTGGTTGTGTTAACATACTATCTATCTATATCTATATATACATCTATCTATCTATCTAT
>NW_004567119.1:13631670-13656689 GCF_000260355.1 Condylura cristata | reverse complement strand
CGCCTCCGGGGCAGGCGGGGATAGAACTCATGCGGAAGTGGCTTTTTAGTTTCTTAGTGCAGTGCTTTAACCCGCTGCGCCACCAGGGAGGGCCTTTATTGTTATTTTTATTAAGTATAACAATTATATTATATACCAGAAAGATGCAATTAATACCCTCATCAAGTCATTGTGCTATCCACATGTAATAAGTTCCAAAATGCAGACAAGTACTGCTTTGTTGAAAATGTAGCCAGTTTTCCAAGCTGTTTGCAACAAAATTCCCCAAATAAAGTGTAAATACAACTGCTGTTAACAGTTTCCCTAAATGTGTCATATATCATCCATGAGTAGAGGTAGACTTAGGTGTGGGCTATTTACATTACTTAACTGCATATTTGTTTGTTTTGTCTTTTTTGAGGGGGAGGTGATATATATATTTACGTAGGGTAGGAGAGTGTTATTTATTGCATATTATTAATACACTAGCCAATAGCAAATTTTTCATTAGAACTAATTATTCACAACCTAAAAGCTATTGTAAGCACCCTTCTCCTTTGCATTTACTGAAGTTGTGTTCTTTCTTCAAAGCAAAAATGCTATATTTTTAAAAGATTTATGCCAATGCTCAAATCAAATTAAATCATACTTTTCTCTGCAGCACAACTGCTATTTTTTTAAAACAAAATACATATGCCAACTCCCAAGTCAAATTACATTGTTCTTTTCTCTCTGATGTAACAGTGAGTTCCTTTTACTCCTACTTGGTCTGTTTTCATTCTGTCTCCTGTTAGAACTGTCTAGACTGTAGGCTTGATTTGAAATGGCTCCGAGTACACTCCAAGCCCCTTAGAGGGCAGGCACAATCTGACTCTTATTTACTTCTCTCCTTATTCCCCAGACCATTGTCTCCACTGCTATACCCAACATCCATCACCTACCTGTATGCCTGTATCTGTTTGGAGGTGTTTAAAAAAAAATTGGTCTTAAAATTTTTCTCTGACTCTTCATGTGTCTGCTCTGCATCTTCTAGTTTCAGCTCCAAAGTTGATCTTTACAAGTGACTTCCTCTGATCACACTTCCAAAATATGCAGTCCACCATCATCTCTCTCTCACCCAAACTATAGCAATGGGATTACAGTTGATAGTCCAGTTTCCAAGAAGACTTGCATCCTCATGTAAAGCAGCCAGAGTGATCACCCTGAACAAGGGAGGTTAATAGTAGCTTCATAATTTTTTTAAGAGAACCAGAAAGATAGTGAAAGGAGAGATAGCTAAAGGTAAATAGATGAGAGAAGAGAGAGGACAGATGATAGATTGATAGAAGCTGATAGATAGATGGACAGATAGACAGACACACAGACAGACTAGACCTAAGAAAACAGAATGACAAGTAGTTTCCCAATAATTCCAAATACAAGTGGATGGGACTCAAACTGCCAAAAGCAAATAATCCAGTTGATTATTACCAGCAATTATGTGGAAGGAAACGGCAAAGGAAATGCATTTCTATCCATTCTAAACATGAAAATCACAAAAGAAGTAGTAATGTGCAAATTGGGTCTCTGCCTGGTGTCAGAAAATCAGTGTGCTACTCTGAAAACTGTAGCCAGATCCACAACTAGACTCCATTTATGGAAAACTGCAAGGAAACTTGCAAAATCTAATCCATCTGGGCCCTAGAAACTTGCCCACCTCGCAGGACATGCTGGGCTCCCAATCTCTCCATCTCCTCACCAATATTTATTTTCTATCTTTTTTTTAATAATAGCTATGTTGATAGATATAAAGTGGCATATCACTGTGGCTTTAGATTGCATTTTCCTAGTGATTCATGTTGCCAAGCATATTTTCTTATGTTTACCGTTTACTTTGTATACCCTTTTTTGAAAAGCATCTATTCAAGTCCTCTGTCCATTTTTTAATTGTATTGTTTGTTTTAATGTTACTCAGTTGTAGGAGTTATTAATGTTTCCTGGATACTAGTCCTCCATCACCTAGATGATTTGTGAATATATTCTCCTATTCTGTGAGCTCCTTTTTTACTCTGTTGATAGTATTCACTGATGCAGAAAAAGTTTTAAAATTTAATGAAATCCAATTTATCTGTGTTTTCCTTTTACGGCCTGTGCTTCTGGCATCATATAAAAGGTTAAATCCAATAGTGTGAAGATTTTACACTTTGTTTTTTCTAAATTGTCAAAGTTTTAATTTTAACCCTTACTGAGACTTCTTTCTCATGCAATCAGCCTCAGCTCCACTAAAGTAGGATCAATTTCCTACTAACCAATAGATACTATGAACAAGCTTCAACCTTTCACTTTTAGACCTACAAAAATACAGCAAGAGCAAGAAAATTTTTTCTGAACCAAAAGAACAATGGGCTAATGGCTAATTAGTGGCTACGGTGATATGCAAAAGAGATGTAATTGAATAATGAGGGTAGTCACACTTGGAAAATTCTGTTCAAATAAAAAAAAATCAAGATATTTTATGTGACAAAGTAACTGACATTTCTGGAAAATGGTCTAGTTTATGTGGAATAATGGCCAAAAAAAGTCTGAATGCCCATTATAGTAAATATCTCACCAAGTTTTCTACATGTCTACTACTAACTCCTCTCTCTCTTTTTTTTTTTTTAAGATTTATTTATTTGTACATACAGAACTGGGGTTCAGGCCAGAGGCTCAGGGGCCGCGAGAGGCTTCACCAGAGACAGAGTGGGGAGCAAAACAGGCAGATCGACGAAGTACACTGCTGAGGGGAGCAGCAGGCGGGTCAGGAGAGGTCTGCCACGCCATGTGGTCACCTCTGGGGCAGGTGGGAATCAAACTCATGTGGAAGTGGCTTTAGCTTCTCAGTGCTGTGCTTTAACCCACTGCGCCACCAGGGAGGGCCACTCCTCTTTTTCTTAAAAGTACTAAACATCGCAGTGAGCATTTGCTGAGCATATGCTGATCAAAGTCACACATTGTTGCTATGGTGAACACATCTGAGTAAATTTAGAGTAGAAATATCCCCAGTGGAAAAAAAAATTACCCTTTTCTCTAATGAACCACGCCATTGAGGTTTACAGACTCCAGAGAAGGAGCTTGAAAGAAATGTGTTCACCTTCCTTTTGTGTCAAGAGACATTTCCAACTACCTGATTTTTTTCTCTCTCCATTTTTTACAATGGGAAAATTAAATTTCAAATTACACAAATCATCCATTTTTAGAGTCAGACATCCAAATACCCTACTCATCTCTTGATTGGTTTTATTTCTACATACTCAAGAACTACCCATGCCTTTGGGACATGATAGAGGAAGGACACAAGTAAACAGATTGGAAATGATGTTCTATAAAAATGCTGTCAACCATTACTTGGCCATTTACATACCCAAGATGCTTCTCCGTAAAGTTGTCATTGAAAGAACATCAACATTCTATCTCTGTAAATTACAAGGTACTTGGCAGTTAGTTTCATTTGGGAGTAACTCCAATTAATGTGTCCTAAATACATGAGAAATGACTCCAGAACAAAGCTGGAACTTGCTACTTCACTGCTTCATACTTTTCCGACTCAAAGAGAAGCACGTTTCCTACATCTGACCTGTTACTATGTCTCCTAGTCGCTGTTACCATATTGGTGGACTGTCCCTTCCTCACGTGGACTCCCTCATAATTTGTTCCAGTTGTGGTACTTGGACCCCATTCCCTTCATAAGCAGCACTTTTGTAGAAAAAAAAGAAAAAGAAAATTTCAACAAATAGTCATTTACAAGGCAAAAACTATCCTGAGATAACCCTATTCTAAAGGGCTCAATTAGACTAATCTAGGAATTTAAGATAAACAAAAACATTAACACTGATTACAGCATCACTAGAGTATGTAACAAATTGTATATTGGAGTTGCCCTGAAGAATACTATCTCTCTCATTGGTACAGACATGCTTGTAAAACAGCTTTGGCATTTTAATACTAGTACATTCTAAAGTTCCAGATGACAGCTGTACAGCCAACGTTTTCAAGCAGAAAATGCATGCTATACAATGATCACAGCTGGACCCATCGATCAAACTGGTTTTTACTCAAATGAATTCAGTAGTTTTTAGATAATTAAATAGTGCATGTGCTGGACTTTAGAATTTTAGCCCTGAGAGCTAGATTTGGAAGAAAGCAAAAATATGAAGCTCTCCCTGTTATATTACCTAAGATGATGCTTTTTTAAAGCCCAGCATAATTCTAGAATATTTAATCACGTCTTTGGTCAAGACTGTGTGCCCAGTGCTTGTTATCAGCTACATTGGTCATTAAAGTGAATAACATTTAAATGTATTTAAATGTTGAGGCCTGGATTCAATTACAAATACTCCCTCATGTGAAAGCAGAATGGTCATTCTGCATTAGAGCTTCTCCTGGCTTCATAAACAGGGTTCAAACTTCAGTCTAGGGGAGAAAGCAAGCCCCAGTCCAAGGGTCTCATTGTGACACGCTGGAGTTCCCTATTGCACACCATGGACGACACATCAGATAGGGTGGTTTTCACTGACCAACACACAAAACCATGATTCTACTGGCTCAAATGATCAATTATCTTGTAGACCTAATAGAAGGTTCTTCATAGGTAAAGCTGCCCCAGGGTCTGCACTAGATCTGCTTATGAAGACTCTACCCCCTGCTCTCTGTGTGGCCTTGGAGTAGATGCCTGAGAGATAAGACACCTACTTGGAGATAAAGCATCTACTCCAAGGCATCTGTTAGTCCATATCACCATTACAACAGACCTGCTAGGGAAACCTCTTGTTATTCATATTTTTACAAATATGGAGCTTTAGGTCCATAGAAGCTCATTTCCATCGGGAAGATAATCTATGTTGTAATCACTTGGACCGCATTTTACAAAGAAGGGAATCAAGGCTCAGACAGTGCATTAGCGCAAGACTCACTGGCACCAAGTGGCACGGTTGGAAGTAAAGTCACCATCCCAGCTCCACTGTCGGTGTTTGAACCATTCAGCTCTCTCCCCTCACTGTGGCAAGATAAAACAGCTGCAGAAATTCCCTTGACAAAGAGGATGCACCAGGAACAGAGGAGGAGCTCAGAGTCCTGTTTTATTTTGAAGAGAAAGAAGACCACAGACAGAGGCCCCGGCACATCTGCACTCGGGGTCACATGCCAGGATTGTCACCATTGTCCAACCTGAACGGCCATCAGTAATTTGGATTTGCCAGCATGGTGGGCCAAATTCTCAGGGTGACACCATGGAGTTGGGTACAGTCAGGTTCTCAGGATGCCTCTAGGGAAGAAACACAGGACTAGAGTTCACAGCCAGTTGGGACACAGAGTGAGCTCTGGGACCAGGTATCTGCTTAGAGTAAATTCTTGGAATTTTGAAATATCGGCTGCATCTGTGAACTCACAGCCCATCGTCTTAGCCCTTGCTTTGGAATTTCACATCACAAAGTCATTATGCCAGACATTAGCCAGCGAAGAAAAGTGCTGGAGAAACTGTACCCCCCCTTGTATCTCTCTTACAGCAGACATTCATTCTTTTGACAAATAGGAATCATATTCCATGATTCCATGTAGCCTTTTTTTGAGATGGAGTGGTGAACAGAGTTATACTCAGCTTCGTGGTGTGTACATGGTAATAGAGGAAATCCTTACAGTATATTATATAAATTAATGTACAGTTGCAAGGTAGAATTAGAGAGTAGTAAGAAGAAAAGCAGGGCATATTTTAGATAGGATGGCCAAGCAGAGTGACTCAGGACATATGTTCTTTGGGTAAAGGCTGAAATGACATGAAGGAAGAAATAAAAGAGGTGGCTCTTAGAGCCCTAAGATTTGATTTCAGCGGATCAAACCTCAGCTTTCCCACTATGTGCACAGAATTACATGAGTTAATGCATTTCATAAAGCCAGAGGGGTCGTGGGTGCTCAGTAAATGCAAACCGCTGTTATTATCACAGAACCAGCAGTCAAGGGACCTCACTCAGTCAGAACCATGTTGTTGCTGCAAAAGCCAAGGTGTGTGTGTTGGGGGTGGGGGCGGGGTGAGTACACAGGGAACACAGAGGAACGTGGTCAGGGATGAGGTCTGGAAGGGAGCTGGGGACGGGACAGACCATTAATCATCCCCAACTCTGGCTTCATGGATTTCCTTCTGATAAAATAAGGCAGCGTTTCTGTGAATGAAGCACAGCTGCTACATGTTGAAGTTCACTGAATGAGGAAATATCACGGACTGGATGTTGAATGCTTAAGTAAAGGAGCTTGATTTTTGTTCTATGGAGAAAGCCAAGCTACAGGAAGGTGTGTTGTGCCCTGTGGTCTTGTTCACGCCCCCCCACCCCCATCCCCTTCTCTCTCATTTCTGTATATCAAATTCTTCTTTATCATTCAAGGATTTCACATTCTCCAGGATTCAAAGTCTTTCCTCACAGTCCCTTCTTCCTCTGGATGCTCCAACAATTTTTCTTCACCTTTTGTTATAAAACTTCACAGACTATATTGAGTTGTCCATGTGCCTTTTTCTCCCGATGGAAGGGAAATTACTCAAAAGCAAAGCATGTATCTTGAAACAATGTCAAGTACATTAAGATCCTAAGAGATACTTTTGACTAATGAATTAAAGGTCTTTGCTTAGTAGCAGTAATTGCTTACACTGAAAACTGATGAGATACCAAAGCTTCCATCGCTTTAGCAAATCAGAACACTCAACAAGCATCCAAATGTTTGGCACTAAAAAACAAAGAGATCAAAGATGGTTTTATCAGGTTACAACTATTTATTGAAATTGGAAACACATAGAACGTCATGATGCAATTAAAGACAGAAGGACCAAATAAGAATATAAACTACATGTTCCAAATGTAATTTCCTCCAGCAAGTTAAATGAGCTAACACATACACAATGTTCTAGGTTTCGTATCATCATGGTGTCCAAGAGTGGAGTGAGGGATTCAATTTTGGGAAATTATTGTTTAATTATTGGGAAAAAATAGTATCTTTCAATTGAGGCTCTTCAGTGTGCATTCTACTTCATAAATAAAATTGCATCTAATTTTATGTGTACAATTCATATTTATTTATCAGTTATCATCTGATTTTCATGGTGGTGATGAACATCTGGTTGTCATAAGTTCACAAATGGAAAAATATTGTGAGGAAAAGACATCAAAATTACTTGCTAGGTCTCCTAAAGTGATGTGCCGTGTAATAAAGAAGAAAAAATTGGGCTGTCCACCTAACAAATAGAAGTGAACTCCATGTGGAACAAAGGCAGTCACTTTACATGGGAGCTTACCTTGAACAGCAGTCTACAAACAAAATAAAAGTTAAAAATGCCTTGTAAGTTCAGGGCTGAAAAAGCATTTAAATGTCTGGCCAACTCTAGTTCACATTGTGATATATAGTTCTCTTGGGTAAAAGACTGTCAAACTGAGTTAGTGTCAATGAAAGAAAATGGGAGATGGACTTTCAGATGTTCTCATGCAGCTAAAAAGAAAAATATAGTTCAAAGAGCTTTTACCCACTGAGCTTTTCAAATAACCACTCAGTAGGATGGAGATAGTGCTTGGAAGGGAGGGCTCGTAGGAATAGTGAGCGAACTTGATATCAATCATCATTTTTAAGAGTGGTTCTCATTTTTAACATTGCTCCAGTCCTTTTAATTCAAGACTCTAAATAGGTCCTAGGATAATGTAATCATCCAAGACATGTGGCCACTTTCACTGGTGAAGTGAATTGAATGTTCACCCAGCTAATTCTCCAACTAGCCAGCTGATGTTTTCTATTGCCTCTTAACACAGACTGGCCAATTTGTTTAAGATTTTTATTTATTTATGCATACAAGAGCTGGGGTGTAGGCCAGAGATGAGGTATGAGAGGATTCACTAGAGCCAGAGAAAGGAGTAGATGTACTGAAATACACTCTTGAGGGGAGCAGTGGGCAAAACAGGGGAGGTCTGCTGTGCCATGTGAGTCACCTCCCTTGCTGGGGATCAAACTTGTACTACAGTGGCTATTGAGAGCTTCATAGTGCTGCATCTTAACCTCTTGCACCACCGTAAAATTCATATTTGCATCAGTGAAAGTTAACACTTGTATATACCTCATTAAGTTCATCGTTAAAGTTTAGTCCTATCACCATTCAATTTTGGAATTCTTAAGATGACAAAATATGAGTAAATCCTTCAGTCAGTTATTGCCTTCAGGACTGTTCTATGGAATCTGAAATATCAAAAGTATTTTTTAATGTCATTTCTCTGTTCAGACTCTTTTCTTGTTTCTTCCTATCCCACCACCTACCCTTCAAAATAGATATTGGAACACAACCTCAGAAATATGAACCAGAAGCAGACAAAACAGAAACAAGTCTTTCAAAGTGAAAAGAGAAGTTTTGAGTCAAATCCAAATGGCGTTGTGCCATGACACTAACAGAAGTCTTTATTTTCAGTCAGAGCAAGAACAGGCAGGGTCTATAATGACGTGTTAACATCTGTCTGTGACTATCATCTCCGTGGCAGCTAAGTACACCAGTTGAACAAAGGCAATTCACATTAAAGGCAAGACTGTACACTTTTTACAAGTAATTAGTATTTGAGCTGAAAAAGAATTATCATATACCTTTGACAAGTCCAATTAAAGTCTACAATACCCAGTGCATGACTTTCATACTGGATTAAACATGAAACAGAAAGCAGACGCAAAGGAAGTTTTGATACCCAAGTATGTCTAACAGTCCACCTCAGTTGGTAGCAGTGGATAACTGGAAAAAGTGTTGATTTTGATGTCATATTGACCTAAATTAGTTCCAGATTCATCGTTAGTCTTGTGCCTGAGTAACTTACTTAACTTCTCTTAGTCTTTGTTTCACTTCTTAAATGAGGAGAATTTTATGGAACCCATTGTAAGACTAAATAAGATAACAGACATAGACTCTTGCAAAGCTATCTACCTGTTCATGTATACTAAATAAATGTTTTCTTTCTTTCTGCTTTCCTCATAAAACAGTCCATATTACTGTGATCTAAATGTGTGATTGCTCATTTATTAGAAAAACGGTTTACTGAAGCGACAAATGTGAAAAGGCTTTATCCTTTTTTCAAATCACTTCCCAGCCATACTCTTTCTGAATCTCCTTTCCCATCCCTGAAAGTCATCTCTGGCAGGTTTCTCAAGTTCTGCATATTTCTCCTTATTAGCATTTGATCTAGCCCAAGTTAAAATTCCAGTCGTATATCTCATTCATGCTTCCCTTTGGACATCCCTGACTTTGCTTATGAAATGATCTAGAAAATAGAAGCGATCAGAGCTCTCTCTACCTCCCCTGAGGCCTTGTAAATGTTAAGCCCTAGATCATGGTGACCAGAAGGGTAGATTGAAAGGACAGAGCAGATGCTACTTCATCTTAAAAGGGATCAGCTGCTTCCTTCCAGGAGACTTGTTGCTCTTCTAGCCAATGCTGACTGGATGTCAGTGCTTCCTGTGAGGTGCACAACCCAGGGCTGCTCCCCCCTCAAGCACCTGTGTGGGGTCCAGTGGAAGACCCTCCAGAACCTCCTAGTGCTTAGTTCCCTGGAGTGAGAAGCTTTAGGCTTTGTTCAGTCTTCAGTTTACCTCAGCCTCCAGCTCCAGCCCTCGTTGCCCACCCAAGACCACTGTTCCTCAGTTCCCTTATGTGGTCAGCATGCTGGAAAGACAGCTGAACCCAGCAACCTCTGGAAGTTTCCACTTAAACTATGAGAAACACACATTCTTGCCATAACAAAATGGTGGGCACAGCCAGCTCAGTGTCTTTTACCTCCTCCTGTCCTTCCCTTTCTCTCCTAATCACCTTTCCCTTGCTCACTAGGGCATCAGGTAGAGAAGTAAGAGTGTTGCCTATGTCTGCATCCAACTGCACATTAAAATGCTCACTCTTCTTGTTTTCTGCTTTCAGAAATACCACCCTGTTTTTCATACCCTCACTGTTAGCCTCGCTTCCATCAGCCAGCTTGGGAACTGGAGGGATGGGACACTCACCACCAACACTAGACTTCCCAGAAGGCTGATGAATTTTTCTTCCCCTCCTCAGGCATCCTTCCATATAGTCTTGGAGATGTAGAGGTTCTCATTTCGATGGGACGGATTCAGCTGATTCAGCTGCAGTTGTTGATGAGTCTCTCTTAAGTGCAGGGTGTGTGCTATTGTTAGTTTTAGCTGTTAGATCAAGTCACAGACTTTGGAATACAAGCAAATGTGTTAATGTTGGATTAGGATCTCATCACAAAAGTAAAAACGACAAAGAAAAATATAAGAAATAATAAGTAGTGGGAAACACAAATATTCAGTGTTTGCAATTATCTCTCTACTTTTGCCACATACTTCCTAAACCTACAAGTTTATAGCTAATGAGTCATCACCACAAGTCTCCACACAAGATGGTAGGAAGAATTCAGCCTTTTTTTTTTTTTTAGTTCTTTTTTTATTTTAAGATATATTTATTTATTCATACAGACTGGGTACAGGCCAGAGGTGCATGGGGCAGTGAGAGAATTCACCAGAGGCAGAGTGGGTAGCAGAACAGGAAAATTGATGAAGTACAATGCTGAGGAGAGCCCCAGACAGGTCAGGAGAGGTCTGCGATGCCATGTGGGTCACCTCCAGGGCCGGGGATTGAAATCGCACTGCAGCGTGCTGTTCTTTAACTCACTGTGCCAGCAGAGAGGGCCCAAACTCAGCCTTTTATTTATGCTCCTCAGAAGTCCTCATGTTCTTCTCCAAGAGGAACTAACGTGTTAGTTCAAGGACACTCACAGGACCCTAAGGAAACACAGGGACTAAGTTCTCAGCTCTAATCCATCCCTGAGGTCCATGCCAGTCCTGCCTTTACAGACCAGTATTTCCTGGGACAATGAGTTGGTCCTTCTCTGCTATGCTCATTAGCTTCATGACTAACTAGAGACAGTGCTCAGCTTGGTTGAGGTCAGCTCCCTTTCACTGCAGCTGGGCCTATGCTTCACTGCTGCAGCCGAAGACATCCATGTTCTCAGCTGGGTCCGCTGACACAGCTTGTGAACCTTGTTCATCTCACCAGCATGTTCGTGGATGCCTTGACAGGCCCCCGGCCCTCTGCTCAGCAGCTGTCGCATTTGGGAGCGCAGTAGGATTCCCATTCTGCCCAGCCATTCCACCCCATCGTCTTACTGAGGGATCTGGCTCCTCTGCTCTTCGCAGGATGATTGTAAGACTGTGGCAAGCTTTAGCTGTCTATTCCCTGTCACTATCCCTGTTCCAAAGTTTTCCCTGGAACTTTGTAATAACCACTGGACTAAGACTAAAATGGTGTGCATTATCTGCTGCTTAAATGTAATAGAAATGAAAATTTTCCACACTGTATTACTATGGCAGTATTGCCCTCATTAATGATACAAAAACAATGGGAAAAAAGTTTTCAACAACTGTAAAGCTGAAAATTAAGTCACCATTGTTGTATGAGAAGGAGCTTCCCTTAGTATGTACAATCAAAGCCGATGTTACAGAGAAGAAAAGTGGAATTTAAAGGGAATCCTGATCATTACAGAAAATAAACATGACTGTGTAATTTACAGAAATTTGTTCCTTTTTGGAAAAGATACAAGGATATCAGTTAGATTTTTCAAATGCATGGACTTTAATTTGACAGTTCAAAAATATAATTATATTTATTATATTTAACATCGAGGAAATAGCACATTTGAATGAAAAGTTGCTTTGTTTCTCGAGATATTCTATTTCATATTTTAAAACTCCTATGAAAAACTAATGCTCTTATGCTAAGCCTCTTTAATGGATACTGTCATGCAAGCCTATAGTTTACAATTATCAAAAACTTCAGAACCAATATTTCACATTTGCAGCTAGATTTCAAACGTTTTTATGCTCTAAGCTATCTTTGAAAAAATTCTTTATGTTAATGTAATGGTTTATTTTTAATTTTTCTAAAATTTCCTAGGTTTTGAATCCATTTTGCTATGATTTAAAAAATAAAACCATCAACTAGTAAAGGGTGAACTGATGCTCTGTTAAGCCAGTCACATAAAAATGTCTCAAGTTTGAAATGTGAATTTTCTGAATTTCAGAATAATGAAGTTACTTAACCTTTAATTTGTATTGCTTTTTTGTTTTTAATTCAAGTGTTCTCTGGAGCTCTCCTTCCCTGTGAGCTGCATATTTACTGCTTGTTTGAATAGCAATGTTCACTTCTTCCAAAAGGATAATTATGAGCTTTAACAAAAGTGGAATTCATTCATTCAAAAAGTCTCTGGCCAGGTCAGTAGTAGCAATGTGAAGTGGAGAACAGAAACAACTAGCAGCAATTGCTGAATGCTCACTTTTCACAGACCTTTCTAGTAGAGCTGGTGAATAACATGAAAAAAAGCAACAGTCTCTACCTTAACAGTGTCAAAATTTAAATAGGAAAATCTGAAAAGGGCATCTAGATACATGAAAAAATATTCAGTAACTTAACAAAAATAAAAATAAAGGGATGCAGAGCAAAAATAGCTTTTGTTTGTAGCACAATTGCCTCTGAGATGAAACTGGGTGATTGTTTACTTGCTTACATTAGAAGTTATCTAAGGGAGAACAAGGGTTTAGCTAAGATGGGATCATTTTATGATAAAACAGAGCACTCGGTATGGGTTTTACTCCTTGGAAAAAGCAGCAGCTCATTCCCTAATTTGTCCATGGAAGACATGGTTTAGACTAACTGATAAGGTGCTCTTTGAATGATTCCCTGGGAAAATCCAGTCCTGAAAATGTCTAGACAGCTGAGCCTGCAGTTCAGCACAGTTCCTTCCCCATAAAAGCATCTTGTGCTAATTGCTTTCTGAGCCATGGAATGTGAGAGGCCAGTGTTCCCTGCCCAACCTGGGTGGGCTTTCAACATAGGCATAAATAAATATCAAAATCATCCTCAAAAGATGTTGCAGGCCCTTCCTGGTGGTACAACAGGTTAAAGCACAGCACTATGAAGCTAGCCACAGCCACTGTAGCACGAGTTCAAGAGTTCAAACCCTGGCCAGGGAGGTGACCCACATGGCGCAGCAAACCTCTTCTGTCTTGCCTGCTGCTCCCTTCAGCAGTATACTTTGTCACTCTGCCTGTTCTGCTCCCCACTCTGTCTTGGGTGAATCTTCTCATCCCCCCCATACCTCTGGCCTGTACCTTAGTTATGTATGCATAAATAAATAACTCTTTTTTAAAAATAAGATGTTGCAAGCTATTTGAAATAGTAATGAATTTGCTCTTGTCAATTATATTGGGTATGGTTTTCAGTTCCTCTGAGCATTTTTCGCTTCGTCTTTTCACCTTCTCTGGGTAAATGTACTCTATTGTAAGCTAGACTTGATCAGTGAATTAGTCTCCTGAGCATAGCAGGATACCATGCTCTAGATTGATTTGGACCTTCCTGTCAGAATGCAACCTGAAGAAACTGAGCTCCCTGAAAGAGTCAACTTTTCTGACAAACAGCAGATGTTCCATGAGGACTGGCTGAAGCGGACCTGAGAAACAGCACCTCAGAGCAGGCAGATGATCATTTCTACTCAATATTTTGTCAGCAAAGCAGGTGTCAGTTGGCCAAGCCAAGGTTGATGAGCTAAGAAAATATATTCCACCTACAATATATTCCACCTACACCATGGAAGCAGGAGAGAGTGAGAGAATACAGTGGACTCCTGCCATGGACTAAAGAGATGAATAATTAAGCATAGTGTCTGGTGATGACTTGTAAACACCATTCTAAGAAAATCACAATTGCAAAAAGTGTCAGGAGGTGGCAATTTCTGACTTAGATGGCATAAACTATCAGTTTAATATTGGGTTTTGAACCATATTTTCTGATGAGCATCTGACATAGATAGAAGTCTTAGTCTCATAAACCTCATTTGCATGTTGTTGTTTGCTAATTGAATCAGAATTGGTCCTTCAGACAACATTCAGGCACAACTGGTCACCCTACAACATTCAAGTCAAGAGGTATAGACAGGCCTCAGGTACCATGGAGATGGTAGCTTGCAGTTATTATCTGCCAACGATACTGATAAGAAAGAGCAAGACAAATTAAAAAGAAATATATTTTAGATAGCTTAATGTTTTATGAAGAACATAAGCCAAGCGATGTCTCTCAGTAAGAACAAACATAATAAAGGAGGTGAGAAAGGTACTGAACTGAAATCAAAAGGAAGAAAGAGATAATGTAGGTCTCTGGTGATGAGAAGATCTGGAAAAAATAGATCTCTAGGCTTAGAAGAAAACGGGGCAAAGCCCTCATGTGAGAATCTCCCCCTGGTGTCTAGGAGACCTGAGACATCAAAGCAAGACACTGGTACCCAGTGGACAGGGAGAATACGGTCAGTAAGGGTGATGGGCAGGGCTCTGTCCACTGAGGAGGTTCTGGTAAAGAGGATTGTGTTTGCAAGGGGTGGTATAGGCAGGCCTGTAGACAAAGAGAGGTCATGTGAGTATGAAGAAGCAAGGTCTGGATATTTGAGGTCCTGGTAACTATCACTCTCCCATTCACTAACCATGCAGACTAGGTCAAATGAGCCACTCAAAGGAATCTTGCTTTTCTTTAGAATATAAAACTCTATTTCTCAAGTACTATTATAGACTCTAATATATTAAGCAAAAGCTAGTGACCTAACTGATATGACTAGCTGACAAGTGACACGGTTACAGTAGGCCTCTTTATTTTGTCTTAATCATATTTGGAATCTATTTTGTTCTTTAGCCTGAAATGATATTTTGCATAGCTTTGTGGCTAGTATCCTAGCAACCAAAAAATAAGCACTTTCTTTGCACTAAGCTAATAGCCTTAATATGTTCATACATAGATGAAAGGAAAAATGGCAGAACTTTGATAGAAACAAAAATTCTTTCACTAGATAACTAGAAGCATTTTAATACTCATTCAGCCAACACATATTTGTTAGATTCCCATTAAATGCCAAACTCCAAGATGATTACTGAGAACTTGAGGTGAGTGCCCAACTTAAGCAGGGACTTCCTGTTTAATAGATTATACATTAAACTAGTGAATAATCCTAATTATTAAATTACTCTGGCTTCAGCTGAATATATACTGAAAAGGTTGTTTGTTAGGGTTCTTAAGACAAGCAGAGCCAATAAGATTTATATATGAAAAGATTTTCTCTAAGGAATTGACTCATGCAATTATAGAAACTGGAAAGTCCCGAGAGCTGCAAGGTGAGTCAGCAATTTGGAGATGAAGGATAACCCACAGTTCAAAGTTCAAGGTTTGAGCACAAGACAAAAGGATGATGTGGTTCCAGCCTGAAGGTGCAGGTGTAAGATCAGAAAGGGTTAATTTTTCAACTGGAGTGCGAGGGTTAGAACCAAGCCACTGCCCAATTATGGAGGCAGTAAACTGGAGGGATTGCCCCTTTCTTGGGAGGATTAGCAACTTTAGTCTAGTCTTAACTTCAGCCTTCACCTGATTGGATGAGGCCCGTCCGCATTATAAAGGACCATCCACTTTTTACCCAGTACCCACTGAAACATCATTCTCATTCAAAAATATTCACAAGAAAACGGGCCCTCTCTGGTGGCGCAGCGGGTTAAAGCATAGCACTAAGAAGCTAATGCCACTTTAGCATGAGTTCGATCCCCGCCTGCCCCGGAGGTGACCACATGGCGCGGCAGACCTCTCCTGACCGGCCTGCTGCTCCCCTCAGCAGTGTACTTCGTCGATCTGCCTGTTCTGCTCCCCACTCTGTCTCTGGTGAAACCTCTCATTGCCCCCGAGCCTCTGGCCTGTTTCCCAGTTCTGCATGCATAAATAAATCAATCTTTAAAAAAAAAAAATTCTCAAGAAAACAACCAAGATCTAATTGACCAAATAACCGATCATTCTTTTGACACATAAAATGAACTATTGCGGTGCCCAGTTTTCATGACTGAGCACAGCAGACCTGTAATAAGGATGGCAGGAGAGAAGAAAAGATGTTAATGACGTGGAGGAAAAGGGAGCAAAGAAGCATCTTCTGTTACCCAGATTGTGCTCATGTGCAAAGTTTGGATAAGGGATGCAAATGTGGGGTGCAAAGTTGAATCATCTCTGCGAAGAGCTGACCCTGGCCATGTCTGTGGCTGTAAGAGCTGAGGAACAGTAGCTTAAAAGCACACACACACACACACACACACACAGGAAAAGAGGTGTACCCTCTTTCTTGGCTAGCTCCTGCCTCTTGGAGACAGTGCTGCAGTCTCAGTGCAACTCACAAACGCACGGCTGTGAGCAAAATATTAATGACAACCTTGAGAAGTCACACAGTTCAATCTTTTGCTTTCAAGTACGCCGAGTCTTCCAGAAATGAGATGCTCTCTTTTTTTATTTTTTCTGTTTCTCCAGAAAGGAACACTCCTGTGGCTAATTCATTATCAGAAATATTCCATTTCCTCTAAAATATTGTCCCACACAATATTAGTGCATAATAAAAGGTTTCTTAGATTAACTAGGTGTTCCAATAATGCAATTATTGTTGCTACGGTTAACACCGGGGGACGGTTCTTCTCTCTAACGTCAATAGACTTCAGTTGTGAGACAGCACTTCTTAATTGGTCTCTTTGGAAATCAGTTCCTTCCGTTGTAAAATAAAAGTCTGGTTGAGCAAATCATTATGGAGTCTTCTAGTTTTAATGTTGTATTTATGATTTCTATAGCTTTAATAATGGATTCCTCTAACCCTCCCAACAAGCCTGTTGCCGCCTTAACAGGTACATGCTGCCCTCATGTGGCAGACTTGAAATAATCACGATCATTGCAACCGGCAAGTGAAAGGCTTCTACTTGATGTGAGAATTACTAAAGGAATAGTAACACAATCTATTTGAATCACTCATGCACTAAAAGTACCGATGTTTTACCCACTCATAGCGACATAAAATTTCCATATAGAATAATAATTAAAAATCTACTAGTTAACCGTAGTGAGCACAATTTACATGTTCGATACTATAGATAATTTTACCCGTTGCATCTTGTTTGATTCTGCGAAGACAATTCTTCTTTACAAATGTAAAGAAAGAAAGTGAGAATATGCTAGAAAACTACAGTAAGTAAATATCAGTCCAAGTTGTCTGACTCTGTAGTCCAAACTTTTCACTACCAGAAATCTCAATCAATTATAGCTACGAGAGCTTTTTCTTGAAATTCCTTTGTTTCGAGAGACGTTCATAAAGGAAAAGGCAAATAACAGTTGGTGTAATAATGTGCACAAATGCAGATCACAGGGTGATACCTATTTTTTTAATTAGGTGCCCTGTTGCTAACAGCCCAGTACTGTTTCATTTATAATTAGTATTTGTTATCTATTGTGATACAAATCAACATTCAATATCTTATACCAAACAATGAGTAAATATTTCCCAACAGTTTATACATTATCATCGGTAAGTATGAATGATTTGTTAGAAATTTGTAATAAAATTCTGTTTTGCTTTTTGGTCTGGTACATAGCTGTAAGGATGATTTCAAAAGGCAAAGCAGCAGTAGGTGTGTTGTCATTTGCAGAAAAAGAAAAGTCATTCTTAGTTTTCAAAGTGGGAGGACTTGAGAGAATAGGAATCAGGTTAATCTACAACTCTCTCCTGCAACTCTGCGCTCTTTGTTGCATCAGGAGATACAGCATACAATTTAAAGAGTCTGCCCTCCAGGATTTGTATATGCTCTGCTGGTTCCTGCATCTCTTTATCCTCATGAATCTGAAAAGTCTTGGACTTGCATCCACCTTCATTTCGGGTCACTGCTTAATAACGCAAAGTCACTCCTTAACTAAGTGTGTTAAGTTTCAAAAAACCCCCATGGTCAGAGGATTTGTGTTGCATGAGGTTTTACTTAACCTACTTAGCTATTTTTCAACCATCTCCTATAAACTAAAGGCTAATTGTCTTATCTTTGCCCATAACCATTAAATGACAGAACTTGCTAAGAGGTTCTTTTAGTTTAGCCATCACACAGAGAGCTAGAGGCTATTTCTCCCTAGAGACTATGCAGAGCTCAGACTCTGCCATTCATGTTACCTATTTCTTCTTAATCGTCCAAATTCCAAAAACTCTTTACTTAAAACATATATAACTGTAGAAATACAACCTGAAGCAACATTTCTCTGAATTTCCTGGGTCAGAGATAACATCTAAGAAGAAATTACATCTGTATTTATAAAACCTTATCAAATTAGAATTGTTAGGAAATTACCATATTTCCCTCTTAATACTGATAGCTAATTCCTATATGACAACTACTATATAGGTGATTTAGGAAAGTCATTTGGTGACTTAAGAAAGAAGATCTGGCCCTCCCTGGTGGCGCAGCAGATTAAAGCGCTGCACTGAGAGGCTGAAGCCACTTCCCCATGAGTTAGATTCCCGCCTGTCTCGGAGGTGACCACATGGCGCGGCAGACCTCTCCTGACCCGCCCGCTGCTCCCCTCAGGAGTGTACTTCGTCGATCTGCCTGTTCTGCTCCCCACTCTGTCTCTGGTGAAGCCTCTCACCGCCCCTGAGCCTCTGGCCTGTACCCCAGTTCTGTATGTACAAATAAATAAATCTTTAAAAAAAAAAGAAAGAAAGAAAGAAGGTCATTTAGAAGCAGAGAAGCGGGCCCTCCCTTGTCCTTACAATGGGTAAGGACGCAGCACAGCAAGCTAGCCGCAGCCACTTCAGTGCAAGTTGGATCCCTGGCCCAGGAGGGTACCACATGGCGTGGCAGACCTCTCCTGACCAGCCCTCTGCTCCCCACAGCAGTGTACTTCTTCCATCTGCCTGTTCTGCTCCCCACTCTGTCTCTGGTGAATCCTCTCACTGCTCCTGCACCTCTGGCTTGTACCCCATTTCTGTGTGCATAAATTTAGAAGAAAAAAAAAAGCAGAGAGGATGGAAAGCATTATCATCTTCAAAATAAGATTATATTTATTCAAGGACTAAACAGTGAAGAGACAAGTCTCCAAAAGCTGAGTCTGAATCTTATCCTAAAGGGAAACTTATAGCCAGATAATTATAGCAACATTATGAATCAACCTTTATGAGCTAAACACTCTTAGTCCATTATTTCTAGTCCTCAAAGCTGTACCAGACTTAGATGTTATTTCCAATTTATACAGAATTAAGGTGAGCTCAAGAGGATGATTATTTTAATGTCAAGGCTACAAGCAGACAAATATAAGAGCCTTTATTTATCCAAATCCAAAACTGTTTTATCCACTGTTTTGCATCACATCCACTTGGACAGGGTCTTAGCCAAATAATTTGTAGTGCACAGCATGGTATTAAAAATGGTAGTCTTCAAGAACAAGGTAAGGATATTCCTTCTCAGCATTACTTTTTG
This sequence comes from Condylura cristata, assembly GCF_000260355.1. Taxonomy (NCBI): domain Eukaryota; kingdom Metazoa; phylum Chordata; class Mammalia; order Eulipotyphla; family Talpidae; genus Condylura; species Condylura cristata. The sequence continues at coordinate 13,637,351 of NW_004567119.1, read as the reverse complement.
AAGTTTTACTTCAAGTTCTAGCTACTGTAATAAGGAAAGGTAATAAAATTACATAGACTGGTGCAGAGGGTGAAATAAATTATATTTGTTTACAGATGACAGATTCATCTATGTAGAAAATCTGAATCACCCCCCAAAACTGACATTACTAAGTGATGATAGTAAGGGTGGGTGAAAACAGAATATTAAAATACAAATAAATTTCTTTCCTATATACCAACAATGAAAATTGGAATTTGACATTGTAAATACAATATAGTTTACATTAGCAACTTCCCAAAATGAAATAGTTAGGAATAAGCTTAACAAAATATGTACAATATTTAGACAAGGAAAACCACAAGACTCTGATAATAGATAACAAAGAAGCCTGCATACTGTATAATTACAACAATATGACATTCTGGAAAAGACAAAGCTAGTGAGACTCTGAAAAGAATGGTGATTACCAAGGGTGGGTGGAGGGTTAGATGGCTAAGCATAAAGAGGGTTTTAGAACAGTGAAACGACTCCGTATTATTCTCTAATGGTGCATAAAGATCATTATACATTCATCAAAATCCACAGAACATCCTACTAGATTCGACCTTAATGTAAGATATAGCCTTTGAAGGAAAATGGCTTGTCAACTAGGGAAATGGATGTGAGCAGGTATGCTGATCTGGAGGAGGATGATCACATGTTTGTGGGAACTTATGTGTAAAGATCTCACCTTTTGGCTCAGTTTAGCTTCACCCCTAAAATTGTTCTATGTAAAAAATAAAGCTTATTACTTTATTGAATGTTGAATGTTGATCAGTTAAAGATCACTTAAAGTTAACCTTCAAGCTAACGATACTAACTCCTGCTACCACTAATTCTCTCTATGGTTTATCTATTAGGTGCTCTCTTTTCTTGATGCTCCTGGTGCAACAGAGATTTCTATAATTGCTAAATGGAAGGTGAGATTTGCAATCAGGAGTCACCCTCATACAGGCCCCACATACAAGCTGATTTTTCTACACACTAGCCACGTCAGTGATTCTCCCCTCTTGTCTCACATCTAATCTTTGAAATGAGATGACTTTGACATGGGCAAAAGAAGTCAAAAGAGAATGGAGAGATACTAAAACAGAGAGGGCTGTAGTATTAATGAGATACTCCAAATGAGAATACCAGAAAGATTTTTTGAGAACATAAATGGAAGTTTCTATTTAAAATAATTACAGGAGAGAATAAGAAAGCAGTAGCCTCCTGGAAAATATGAGCGTCATGTAGAGTGTATTGCTTTTACCCTCCACCCCAGATGTTTCTTTCGCAAGCACTTAAAGCGATGGACCAGGCTAGGTCTGAGAGGATAGAACTGACATTATTTTGCTAGGAGGAGTTAACAATGGTCCTAAGAGAAACCCATTATCTCTGTCTCCTACGAAGATGTGCTGCAGCAGGGAGGCAGCCTCCTGTGGCACTTCATTCAAATGTCAGCAGAATAGAAGCAGATTGAGGTTTCCATAGAAACCACTGGGCATTTCAGGTGTTCTGGGGCATTTTGTTCTATTTACTGTTTGGAGAAAGAAGGTATACAGAATGGGTTCTCATTAATAGCATCCCCCCCCCCTACTCAAAGCTGACCTGGGCGTGGCCACGTTCTCTTTTTGTTTTACTGCTTTTGGGGGCAGCCCCATTACAGAGTTTCTCTCCCTCTGAGAGAGTGGACCGAGCTCCTATCAATGGCTCACAAATCCTGCCCACTCGCAGTGACTGGTCAGACAGCATCTTTTCTGTTGGACCAGAAAGGAAATTACAAATTCTCCTACCTAGATATTTACATTGAGCTTTTTTTTTTTCATGTAGAATCTTGCAGTCTCCACAAAATGTTGCAAATACCAGAAGTTAAGAACAAGTGGGAGGATTTATGACCCCAGTCAATAGCTACAAAGACACCAGGGAATGAAAGGTTGAGATTTCAAGGTATTATTCCAGTTTTCAATGTAAAAATCCAAGGCCAAAGGTATTGTTCCAATTTTCAGTGTAAAACTCCAAGTCAAATTGTTCAATCCAAATCCTAGCAAGCTGATTTCCTGGAGGAATGAGATCCCTTCCCAAAATATAGATAGAAAAATTAAAATAAAATTTTAAAATAAGTTTCTTTGAGACTAGAAACAATGCCTCGTGTGTCTGTTATACTAGAACATACCAAACTCATAGTGGACTACAGAAGACATGCTTAAGAAAGAAATCCAACACAAAATAAAATTAATAGTAATAGGAAACTTGCCTTGGAGCAGTTTTGGGCAGCAGGAACAGTTGATAAAGTGTGCATAGGTGCTGAAATCAGACACTCAATTTACATCTCATAGTGGACACGTAGAATCTTATTTGCTAGACAAGTCAACTTCTTCATGTGTAAAATGAGGATGTTAATTCTTACCTTGCAGGGTTGTAAGGATTAGAGGTCTTGGACAAGTTTCCTTTTTATCAGTATATTCATTATCTGAAACTGTGCAGTCGAGGTAGTTCTGAGATACAGAATTCCTTGTATTTGAAAGCAATCACAAAAGAACTAATCATAAAATTAATACCCATTCAAACACTTTTTCCCTAGTGTAATATTAGCAAGTTTCTCAACTTCTGTCTCAAATTATTTTATAATTTTAAATTCATTATTTGGTTTTTTCAGTCTCTCATATAATTACAATGCTGATTGATAACAATACTGAATTAATAAAGTATCTTTAGAAGGTACAAGATTGCTTGAAGCATAAAAAGTGAAATAAACAGGGGCATAGAATAGACCAGTGCCACACTCTATGATCACATGAATTACTGATGAATAACTTTTTTTTTTTTTAAGATTTATTTGTGCATACAGAACTGGGGTACAGGTCAGGGCGGGTAGGAGGATCCACCAAAGACAGAGTGGGGAGCAGAACAAGCCCACTGACGAAGTACACTGCTGAGGGGAGCAGTGGGCGGGTCAGGAGAGGTCTGCCATGCCATGTGGGTCACCTCCGGGGCAGGGATCAAACTCATGCTGAAGTGGCTTTAGCTTCTTAGTGCTGTGCTTTAACCCACTACCACGGGTTACCAGGAAGGGCCCACTGATGAATAACTTTGAGCAAGTAACTTAACTTTTCTATGCCTCACTTATTAAATGGAAAATGATACCAGGCTGGGTCTGTGTAACCAAGAGTGGGTGGGATGGTATGCGACTTTCGAGATAGGTTAGAGACTGCCATTTTTCTCTTAGTCATCCCCCTCCCATTCTCTGTCTCTCTGTAAGTGAGCTACCAGGGGGTACCCAGGGTACCCGATTTTTTTTTTAAGATTTATTTATTTATGCATACAGAGCTGGGATACAGGCAAGAGGTGCAGGGGTGGGGGGTGCAAGGATCCACCAGAGACAGAGTGGGGAGCAGAACAGGCAGACTGACTAAGTACACTGCTGAGGGGAGCAGCGGGCAGCTCAGGAGAGGTCTGACGTGCCAGGTGGGTCACCTCTGGAGTGGGGATTGAACTCATGCTGAAGTAAAGTGGCTTCAGCTATTTAGTGATGTGCTTTAACCTGCTGTGCCACCAGGGAGGGCCCAGGGCCCCCAAACTTTTAAGGGGGTCACACTCTAAAAGGCAAAGAAAGCATACTCTTCAACTTGCATGTCAGGGGAGAGAAAGAGAGAGGACATTCCTAATAACATTCCCCAAACGATCCGTCCCCTCATGGGTAAATGCCCAGCTAAGGCTTGGCCCAAAGTAGAGTGGCTGAAGTCAGAAAGCTTGACACAAATCTAAAGCACTTTCTGTTGGGGAACCACAAGAAAAGGACTAGGTAGCTCCCAGAGAGATGGGACGGAATGAAAGAACAAAATTCACAATATACCATCAACCTCCCATGAGGTAAATAAAGACAGGGGCTGCCACTGTCCGCCAAATCGCTAAAGTCCCAGGGGCAGCTTCTCCCTGAGTCTCTTACCCACATGTCTCTTTCCTCCATGTGTCTCTTCACGCCTCCTTCATTCCACCCCCAATATCTATCCACTTCATTCCTTCCCAGCTGCCCCCCCACTCCCATCCAGCATGGTATGCTGGGAACTGTAGTCCAGGGTGGCTGCATGTGAGTGGGGGTAGGGAAACTGGTACCTGTTCTGTCGTGCTGTGACTCACCTCCCCTCTCACTGGGATGCATTCTGTGACATCCCTAATGATGCTCCTTTGAAGGGAGATAATCGGCATGGTACAAACAGCCCTCTACACAGCAGGCTTGTTAGTCCTTTTTCCAAAAGCCAAGGATGTTAGAAATAACAAGTCTCCTGCCAACAGCCACAAGAGTTTGAGAGAAAATCGTCCTTCTGATGGTTGCAGTCACTTTCTTCAGTTTGTCTGCCATCGGTAAGAGAGACAGTCTGACAGATTCACCCAGACAAGTCCTTCTCAGATTCCTGGCTGATAGGAATTGAGATAATTAGTGTTACTGAAGGGGAACCAAAAAACGACCACCCCAAATTTGTTTGCCAAATGATTTCATGACAGGGATTCAGAAGATAAAATGAAGTTGCTTTCGTTATTTACACGTAACTTCCTCTCCAGAAAGGCCTCTCCTACGAAGACCTACTCTTATCCCTTGTCAAAGAAGGCAGAAATTAAATTTACTTTAAAGCTACATTCCCTAATCTACCCAGTTATAGAATAGACACCTAATGCAGAGTAAGCCCTTGTGTTATGTGTAAATTTATTTGAAAAAGAACTACACCTCCCATAAGATGCAGTTTATAATATTCATTCTAAAAATTAGCAGAAAATTGTGACTTTCACTTTTCAAAATATTAGTCTATTAAGCATGTTTGCTACATTATTTAGCGTGTCACCTTGACTCCTCTTTAACTAACCTACAAAGATCAGTTCTACTCGACTGATCCTTGTGCATCTTATTGTTCCGTCCTCCCCATTCTCTCTTCCTCTACCCACCTGACATATTCTTTCCTATTTCTGGACTGTGTGGCCATTTTTCCACCTCTGACCACTAACATGACTATTGCCTCTGATAAATATCTGACTTTCTCAGTCTCACTTCCTCCAATCTTGTGTTCAATTATCTCCTCCTCTAGGGACCTAAAATACATGATTCAAAAAATCTCAGCCACACCCCTCACACACCTGACTCTCCTTATCCCATTTTATGCCCCATTACTCTCCACTAATTCTATTGTGTCTTCTCCTCCTGGAACAGCTCCTGGACCCAGGGCCTTTGTGCCTCTTTGGCCACTTGTGCACTGACGTGTCCTCATTACCTAGAATAAGGCGTGCCTCTTAGTCAGTGTTCAATATATAATATACTTGACATATTTACTTAGGAGGTAAAATTAGTGTATTCCAATTTCTTCATTTTTACAGTAGCAGTTATTTAGATTTTCCTGCTCAGTGAGTTGTCAATAAATAGCAACAATGATTTGAAAGCAAACCTTCATTTATAAATAAAAGGCATTAGCTTGAGTAACTTAGGACAAGGCACGAAAGAACTGATGAGGCTGACAGGAAAATTGATCGGTGAACTTAGGATCTAATTAAGTCTTCATCACTGAACAAGCAACAGCAACAGATCTCATCATATGCGCATGTAAACCAGACATTCATGTCATTCTTAACAATCAGCACAGATGCTGATTATTTTCACTTGTATTTGAAAGCAATCACAAAAGAACTAATCA
>NW_004567119.1:13630261-13631175 GCF_000260355.1 Condylura cristata | reverse complement strand
CACTCTGTCTCTGGTGAAGCCTCTCACCGCCCCTGAGCCTCTGGCCTGTACCCCAGTTCTGTATGCACAAATAAATAAATCTTTAAAAAAAAAAGGTCCTCTATTTTCATTTGATACCGAGTCTCTCAAATCATGTCCAGGCCCTGAGTCTCAGAGAAGGCAGGATCAATAGAGTCACTGTCCGAGGAAATACCTAGCAATGCAAGGGCCAGAGAAGCGGATAGGATTTTCTGTGTGCGGGCAGCTAGTACTATTCCCATTTCCCCGACGTGGGCAGAACTGGGGAAACTGCAGAAACTGGGCTTGCAAGGTTTTGAAGGGGCAGCAATATAATAAATCAAGAAACTGGTTTTTATTTTTACCACTGTAAAAATTTGCCTATACGCATGTGCAGGATGCGTCGTCCGCGTAAGTTCGCAATTTTTTCACTTAGTTCCTGAATATTTGGGGACCGTCTGAGAAGGGACAAAGGATTAAGCTCAAGTTTAATTCAAAGGCTGCCTAAGTCCACCCATTACAGTTGAAAGGGAGAAGAACAAAGGGCCGGATTCTGGAAGTGCGGTTTGCGTTCTCATTACTCTGTATGAGGAATGGTTCCCGGGCTTTCCTCGCAAGGAAAGTGATGAAATCAGAGAGCACGTGGAAGTGACCCTGGGAACCCCGGCAGCTTCCAGCTAACCCGACCCCAGGTGCAGGGCTATGGAGGCGACCGCGCGGCGCCGCAGCCACCGCACCCCACCGCGCAGCCCCCGCCCCGGCCCCTGCAGGGGGAGGAGCCGCCGAATCGAAAGAGGAAACCAGGCTGGGCGGCCGCCGAGTCCCGCCCGCGCGGGCATGGAGCCGCGAGCGCTGCGGTGGCTCTGGCTGCTCTGGCTGCTTTGCTGCTGCTGCTGCGGTCTGGGCGCGGGCCCGGG
>NW_004567119.1:13552095-13630161 GCF_000260355.1 Condylura cristata | reverse complement strand
GGGGCGGCGGGGCCCCGGGGAGCCGACGCTCCCGGCGGTCACCTGGCCTGCGGTGTGGGGCTGCCAGGGGGGTGCTGAGCCGGAGGAACTTCCCCGGGAGCCCCCTGCGCCAGGCCGTCGCGCTCTCCCTGGCCCTGCTAACCCAAGGATTGATTTCCCCGCTGAGATCTAGTGGTGCGGGTTTCTAGGCGGCCCCAAAAGTGATGGATGGGTATGTCCAAAGTATTCTCGGTGGAAAAGGTCACCCACCCTTTTTTAGCACACCCCCCCCCCCCTCGGAAGTTCTAGTGGTCGCGTTAACGGGAACCAGAAGTAAGCGGAAGACAGACACCTGTCGTCTCTCTCCCGGAGGGGGCGCTAGTGCCCTACCGTGGTGATCAGAAGTTTATAAACAAAGAACCTCCTGCATTTAGCAAATTCAGAGAGTTGTACTCATTGATCACTTGGGTTTGTTGTTGTGGTTGTTTAACTGGGGCTTTTTAAGCTAGGGCCGCGCCTTAAAAACTTCTTCCTGATGTGGTGGGGACGAATTGAAAGGAAGGGAAAGTATTTCCTCTTCTTATCAATTTATTTGGTAATAGTAATCATTTTTGTCATGCTTTTTCATGCTTATTATAACCATGTTTGGATTTTACCCCATTATTAAAACTCTGGAGCAGACCAGTCCTCTGAATAAAAGTAAGGTTTTTCTTGAAACCGAGGGAAAGTGCAACTGGTACTAACCTTGACTTTGCTTCACTATGTTCTATCAATATATATGCCTGGTCGTATTTAATGATTTTTTTAAAAACTCTTCATAGGTATTATTATCATCATTTATCATAAAAGAAAATTCATTCTGAATCAAAAATAAGGTTGATGTCAGGAATGCTGCAGATGAGAAATGTGTGTGTTTTTTCCTGTTTTCTTGAGATTTCATGTGGTATTCTACAGGTCTGTTCAATAGGACCTTGCTCCTCTCTCCCCTGAAATGCTGCAGTGTGTGGGAATCCAGCCTTGGTAATTCTCTTCACTCCCATCTCTTTCCCAAACCAAAATGTGTAATTTTTATCTCCATTGTATTGCTGTTGAGTTCAATTCTAATTTTCAAAGCCAGAAGTATGGGTGCAGTTGCTAGAGAACAAGGCTTTTGTTGCCTGTAGTTTGTTCCTGGCTTGAACCATACACTTCCTTCAGAATTCTCTAGAGCAGTACTTTAATATTATGAGTGGTATTACAGAGTCAAAAGAAGGAGGTAGAGGGTATTGGTGGTGGGGGTGGGGAGGGGAAGCTGAGTCCTTCCTGTTCAGATTGTTTACTTTTGGTACTAGATTGCAAACATCTGTCAGCTGCAGAAGGGACTCAGCATAACTGATACAACTGGAGTCCTCACCTGCCAAGGACAGAGCAGCTCACAAGAGGGATTCTTTCATAGACGTTGACTTCTGGTTGATATGGGTATTCCATAGGTTTCCTCAAACGGTTTGAAGAAGTTCCTTTCACTGCTGGCTGAGAATTTTCATCATGATAGGAAGTTGAATTATGTCAACCATTTTTTTTTTCATTTATTGAAACTGACATATAGTTTTCCTTCCTCTTTTGTTCCACTAGCATAGTATATACTCTGTTGATTAATTTTGAATGAGTGAGCTTGTTTGGTAGGGCATACTGCCCTATGCATGTATGGTCACATTTGTTTTGTTAGTATTTTGTTAAGAATTTTATCTCTGTATTCTTGAGGACTGTTGGTATGTAGCTTGTTGTTCTTGTTTTCCTTTTGCCATGAGCTGTCCCTGTCTGATTTCAAAGCGCAGGTAGTCCCAGTCTTACAAACTGAATTGTAAATTGTTTTCCTTTATTTTCTCATAGAATGTATGTAAGACTGGTCTTAATTCTTTTTTAGTTTAGAGAGTTCAGCCATGAAGCCATGAAGGCCTAGAATTTTCTTTGTGTGTTCACCTCCAATTTTGTATGGACTGCTTTTAGCTGACAAAGGGCTGTTCACATTTCTATTTCTTCTACATTTGACTCTGGGCATTTGTATCTTTCAAGGAGCATGGTCATTTCATACAGATTGTCAAACTTACTGCCATAAAGGCACAGTATTTTTCTGCTAATGTCTGAAGCCTCAGTAGTGCTGGCCTGTCACTCCTGATGGCCCTAATAGCATCTTCACTTTCCTTTGTTCTTTCTTTTTCTTTGTGATGGTAAGAAAGAAGAAAGCTTGGGGATGGTGTCCTAGATCACAGTGTAGTCCACGGAAGCGTCTATCAGCGACTCATTCCTCAGAAACTAATTTCAAAATAAGTGAGCACACCTGTTCATTCCGCTGCTAGGAGTAGCGGTGGCTTTGGCTCCTTCAGTGGGATTCTGGGAACTCAGCACCCAGCAAGCTCTCTAGATGGGGAGGCCCGTGCGGCTACTTCTCCTAACTGCCCCTGCTTTCCTGTTCATTCTTAATGTCCTGTGTCCTCGGGGCTGCTGCCCTTGATTCTCCAGCTCACAAAGATGGCTCATCACTACTTTATGAATAAGTCTCTGAATTCCTCTCTGACTTAGTTTGTCACATGGCAGAGGTGTGCTTGCCTAGTTTTTCTTTGGTATGTCTGCATCCCCTCTCCAAATTATCTTCAAAGCTCCACCTCATCAAGATGATTTCTAAATGTATAAAACTTAGTAGCCTTGTTAGTTCATTCTTAACCATCTGTCCAGGCATGCTTAATAAGGCAAAAACAAGACTATGATAAATTAGTGAAAATTTACTAAAAAATAAGCAGCCTGAAGCTATTCAGGACACAACTTATGCAAAATGTCACTTATGCATTCACCCAACAGCTATTAATTACCTGTTGTGAGCCCAGCATGTGTTGGCTGTAGGGAACATAATGGTGAATGAGACAGGCAGAACTTCTGCTCATGAGGTTCATAAAACAAAAGCACAACAGAGACCCAAGAGCACTGACAGATATAGAAGCGCTACAGTTGGCAACTTACCAAATAGTGCTCCTCTGGTGTTTTATTTATCCTACCAGTGGTTAGTATTAGGAAATCAAGACACAGAAAAGACAAGATAAATGATTGCAAACTTCAGAGCTAAGGCATCTGTAAATAATGGTCCTCTGTGCTTTTCCTCCAGGTAGATAAGCTCATCTATCTCCCTACACCTTTCCAGGATTGCATCTCTTTCATAAGTGTTTTTACCTTAAATGAGACAGAGATGTCTATAAAACTCTTATGTAATCAGATTTGGCTATTCATAATTTACCCATTCCTCTTTTCATGCTTCCTAACAGTGCTGGGAAATACAAAGACACATTTCTAATTCATAATTGTTTAATCACATAAGTGTCTATGGTGACACTACTATTGGCGTTTATTTGCCATTCCCCTTTCACTACATTTAGCAAATCCATCTTTAGTGTTCTCAGCATACTTAGTGGAGAATATAAATGAGTAAAACACACCTTTTCAAGCCTCAAAAATATTCCTGGAATAAGATAGTAGTTTTAATATGAAAGATTTATAAATCTGATCTGATTCTCATATACAATTTTGCATTATGATGTCCAGAAAATAAATCAAAGTTTGGCTTTACATTTGAAAAATATGCCCAAGTTAGTGAAAACCAACTTTTTAAAGCTGACCATAGGTAGACCTGAGGATTCCAGAGGCAGCGGGAAGGGGAGGGGAAAGAACAGGGAGAGGCCTTAGTGGATGATGGTGGACTGTGGCTGCCTTGGTGGTGACCAGATGGGCGGGTGGGGGGACCCTACACATCCGAAAGCACTGGCAAGTATGTAAACGAATAGCACTTCCACAGAGGCTTAAAAATAAAACAATAAATTACTTGGGATTTTTTAAACCTAATGACTTTCTTTTTTTCTTTTCTAGGAAAGTCTGAATAGACATCGATACTTAAATTCTTTATTTCCTCATGAGAACTCCACTGCCATCTATGGATCAAATCAGTTTTCTCATTTGTTTCCTGGAGAGTTTAAAGGTCTGGTGTGATGATGCTGTTAGCTGACTCGTTTCTTGGTTTCAACTTGATCCTTTCATTTTGGAGGCACTGTTTAATTCTAAGTGTAGTAAGCTGAGTCATGATTAACATACATTCAGTAATTATTAAGTGTCAAGCATCAACAGGTGCTGAAAGAAAGTCATGGCTACTGTCTTCTATTTATAGTGCTTAAGCACTAAATATTGTTAATGAGAAATATTTCCATGTACTTATATAGAACAGTGCTTCACCTTTTGTGTCTATTGTTTTTTCCTATTACTTTTTCTATTCATGGTCCCTTGGGTTATTAGAAAACAAATGATGATTATTGGCTAGGTTCTACCAAACAGCCTTTTATGTGCCAGCCCAACCACTACTGTAAGAGTCTTATGTTTTGTAGCTTTCGCTGAATGCATTTTATGTTATAAAGAAGCACCCACGAAAACCACAAGAGACAGTCTCCACTAGAAAGCTAGAAAGCTACTGTTTTGTGTTCAAAAAGTTCCTCCATAAAGAATCCCTCCCCATCCCATAATATCCGTTGTCTTTTCATTGCATGCTCCACTCAGCTATCTATTTAAGAAGCACAACCTCCAGATTTCCCACATACCCAGCAGAAGAGTGGAAGTCCATCTCCAACGTGTCTTTGCCATTAAGATTTGACTGGCGGGACAAACATGTTGTGACTCAAGTGAGGAACCAGCAGATGGTAAGTGGTCAGTCTTTGTTCTTGGGTCATCGTAGCTGAAGTCCCCTTTGAAGGTGGCTTCTATCAGACTTGCAATGGCACCATCATTTCCACAGGTCAAACCACAACCCAGTCACCCACAATGATAATGGGAGGGAATGTCTGATGGAATGAGGCTGATTCCAAAGCTAACTTTTATTCTGAACGTAGACCTTACTTAATATGTTCTCAGTAACTTCCCTTGCCACCAGCCACTGGCACAGAGGTGACAGCCACTCAGAGGTGGTAACAGTCACCCAGTCTCCTCTACAGCAGCATATGGAAGATTAGAGAAGTGAACCTGAATTTCAGAAGAAAACAACAGTGAAAAAGGAGCATAAAACCAGATACATTTACCAACAGTATACCCTACTCACTTGAATTCCCTTGCCTCATCCTTTCAACCCATCCAGAAAACCCCCATTCCCACCTCCAACATATGGTGTCTACCTGTGCTCCTCTAAAATACAGTCAGTTTTGCTATATGGTGATTTGCCTAAATCACCATCTCTGCAAAATCACGTCATAAAAGCAAAAGGGATTGTGGGAGAAATGAGATTAGCGCACAACATTCAAAACTTAGTAGCATGTTAAAGAAAAGTCAGAAGGCAATCAGCCTGGCAGCCTGGTCTCACACGACTTAGATGGTTAAGAAGCCTGTTAAGTCCCGGGCCCACCCTGGTGGCTCAGTGGGTTAAAGCACAGCACTCTGAAGCTGTCTGCAGCCTTGGGTTTTGGGAATGCCCATGGGTTTCATAGAACTTACGTTGTAAGCTTCCCTCTCTTTTGTTGTGTTGTTGCCATATAAGCCCTGTTCGCTGTTGGAAAAATGATTGTTCTCATTTATGGTCAGAACTGGTGCACTTGATTTGACATTTTTTATCATAGTGCTACTCTGTTTCTGTTTTTAAACAGTGTGGTGGGTGTTGGGCCTTCAGTGTGGTGGGTGCGGTGGAATCTGCCTTTGCCATAAAAGGGGAACCCCTGGAAGACCTCAGTGTTCAGCAGGTCATCGACTGTTCCTATGACAACTACGGCTGCAATGGAGGGTCTCCCCTGAATGCTCTCAACTGGCTGAAGAAGGTAACTATTCTCTCAGTCTTTCTTGTGCTTCTATTTCAGACATTTTATTTTCATATACTAGATAATGTGATCAGGTTTGGAAAGAGTGATGACCAAATCTTGAATAAATCAGAAGATCTTTCTGATTGCTTCCATGCAAATCAATCATGCAGAAATTTATTTGTGCTTAGTTTTCAGTATTTCTTAATAGGCAAAGTATGTTCTTTTTCTCTTCAGATACAGGTCACATGACCCAGAAAGATGAGCGTGTCTGATTATAACTTTACTTAAAATTTCTGATGTTGAGGTTAAAGAGAACATTAGAAATAAGCTAGTTGAGTTGTTCGCTATGTAGATGGGGAAATGTGACCTAACAGGTAAGGTCACGTTGCCAAATCAGTAGCTGAACCAGCACTGAATCTTACCTCTTCTCCCTCCCCGGAGGACTTTACTCAGCACAGCACCGTAGCTTGGGGTCCTTAGAACACTCTCTGACAATGTCTAAGGTGCAGCTTCCACAGTGTGAAACCAGCCGATGAGGCTGCTATTGTGCTGTGTAAAAGGTTAATAAGCTTCGGCTTGTTCCCCAAACCTAAATATCTCTCTGTTCATTTGCCATATTTTGTCATTGAGTGTCAAAAGTTGCTCATACACTTTATGAGCCCTTCCCTTCCAGAGAGGGAGGATTCTGTTGAGACAACTGTAAAATAGGTATATATGCCAAAGTATGTCCCAGAGAGAAGTGGGCAGCTGACTGCTGCCTGGCACAGACCACTATGCTGAGTGACTCTCCAAGTGTTGGTAACCCCGGACCAGAGGCCTGGAAGGAAAAGTGGATTCCCACATTGTACCCTTATGAGGCAGCTGAGATGAGTGTATTTTCAGATCAGCAGGGGTTCCAGGGGCTATAATGCAGCCACAGGATAAGCAGGATAAAAGGGAAAGAAATATATTGATCTAATCACTTAGGATGTTTAGCATAAACACCTGAATGTTTTTTTGTTTTTTTGTTTTTTTGTTTTTTTTTAAGATTTATTTATTTGTGCATACAGAACTGGGGTACAGGCCAGAAGCTCAGGGGCGGCGAGAGGCTTCACCAGAGACAGAGTGGGGAGCAGAACAGGCAGATCGACAAAGTACACTGCTGAGGGGAGCAGCGGGCGGGTCAGGAGAGGTCTGCCACGCCATGTGGTCACCTCCGGGGCAGGCGGGAATCGAACTCAGGCGGAGATGGCTTTAGATTCTCAGTGCTGTGCTTTAACCCGCTGAGCCACCAGGGAGGGCCAACACCTGAATGTTTAATTTCAGGTTGTAATAACCTGAAGTACTCACATGATGGAGATGTAGTGAAGCTGAATCTTACTTCTATTACAGTTGTATAACAGAATCTTTTTGATGATGATTTTCTTTCAGATGAAAGTGAAACTGGTGAGAGAATCAGAATATCCATTTAAAGCACAAAATGGACTGTGCCATTACTTTTCTGATTCACTTTCTGGATTTTCAATCAAAGATTATTCTGCATATGACTACAGGTAATATGCTATTGTATTTTGGTCTCTATTTTTTCAGGTATGATCTGTTGACTGTTCAGAATGAATTACTTGATTGAGGCATCACTGTGTACTATTCATTGTTTTGAAATCTGTTTTTCATAAGAGAGACTAATTGACAATCACCATGGAAGACTGTGGATGTTGTTTCTACTTATTTCCCCATGTATCATTACAAGAGTAATAACTAACTTAAATAAACATACTTAAATCCAGTTTAAGGTATTACTTATAAGTACTAATGCTTCTTTGCCAGTCTTAGGTATCATTATTAACATTAGCATTTAGTATTACTGTTGAATCTATCAAAATTGCATTGAGTGGATGATCCAGCTCAAATCTCCTCAGTGTTCCTTGTATTTTCATGGGATTTCCTATAATAGCAGCATAAACTGAAGCTTTTGCATTAGAAGCAGGTAGGGATGGGTATATTCTGGAGGTAGATTGTGTGGGGTCCATGTAAGTGCAGTTGGAATAAAGAGATAGACTCAGAAGGCTGAGGAAGAGAACTGTGTTGGAACTTGGCAGGACAGATTCAGAAGAAAAGCCATGAAACTATTTTAAAAGCACATGAAAAACTCAAAAGTCAACTTGAAATTCCTTGTGATTACTTGATAAGGTGCAAAATAGGTTTTTCATGATGATAAGGTCAGAAGCTCCATCAACTGCTGACTTGCTTTTTTAAAAATTTTAGATATGAAGTTAATCTTGCAGTGTCTATGAAAAGAGAAAATAAATTCAGATATGGTGACAGACTGCCTTACAGCTTTCTGATACTGAATAACAAAGAATCCCTTGCTCCAGATGGCATCTACCCATGGGATCAAAAGGAAATCAAGGGTGAAATTGCATCCCTACACAAAATGGAGCCGCTGGAAATAGGCATAAGACTGTCAGAGATCTGGTCGGGGGCAGCACAGCTCCCATCTGCAACACAGGCTCTTGGAGTGACTGTAGGTACCAGACAGCCCCATTGTCAAGGACAGAAAGTGACATGTAATCTATAATAAAATGTGCAGGGCACCAAGTAAACTGGGCAACATCTCCTTTGAAGATAAAGATAGCGCTTTTAAAATGAGAAAGTGTACTTCTGAAGCTAACAGTTCCTGGAGAATATGAGGTGCATGCGTGAACAAAAGGAAGTAAATGTTCAAAATTAAAAAGGATTCAGGGTATCCCTTATCATGAGTAGTGAATTCAAAAAAAGTTAACAAGAAAACAAAGAACAGGTATGAGAGAGAGAGAAGATGCAGTCTGAGGTCAGTGGTATGAGGCATGAAACATTAATGAACCAACCCTTTGACTAAGAAGGAAGTGGTCCTGCTAGAATTCGTGCAACACATTGCTGAGCTAATGATGTAAGACTCCACAAGAAAACTGGTTTTTACAAATTCAAATATTTTAAACACTGCTTTAGGTTCTAGGAATTCAGCAGTGAACAAAACAACTAAAATCCCTGCCCTCAGGGTGATGTTTCTCTGATGGAGACAGGCTGCAAACAAAGAAAATCAAACTATGTACAGCATATTTGATTTAATGACTTCTGAGGAAAATCAGATCTAACCATGGGAAGAAGAGAAACCATGATGGGGGAGGGAGGAGTGGACAGTCTTAGAAATTTGCTGTCAGGGAGCTGTCAGCTGCTGAGCTTTGGACATTTTTATAAAGACGAAGGAGTGTGGGAACTTAAGCCTTTCATTCCAAGCACAGTGCAAAGGCCTTGAGACAAAAACATGGGTGGTGTATTTTTTCTATATACTATATATGAACACAAAAGATAATAGACTGTCTTTCCATCCATGTTGGACAAAATATCCCCCTGGATAGAAACAATCTCAGATGGACCTGATGAGGGATTATTTACTCTTTCAAACCACTAATCTACCATGGCTCGCTGTCGCAATAAACTACCAAACGCTATCTTAATGACCTGAAATACCAGTGACTTGGTATCCTTCACCCACTGTGTTGACCTTTACAGATGTAAATAATGGTTTAACCTAATACTTTTAAGATTGATGGTCTAACTTGTGCAAAAACCTATCAGTATACATTCATGTTGAAAGCCATAAATGTGTATTTTGTAGTCTTCAAAATCTAAAGTGACTTCTCCTGATATCTTAATATTCTTCTACAATGTAATTATATTCAGTACCATCTAGTTATAGTTATTACTTTTGGGTGACTCTTTCTTATAATTTCTATATTTGTCACTCCCTAATAAGTTGGTGAGTCTCTTAATTCTACAGGATGTGGCAGAGAGTTAAGTCCATACACTAGTCAGTCCTTATTCCTTAACAGAATCCTTATATTTTAGCTGGGTATTTTGCCAGCCAAGTCCAAGACTGTGTTCCCTTTCTCCCCCCATCTCTTCCCCCCCCCCCCCCACCCAGGGCTAGACTGAGTCTAGCCAATTAAATGCACATAGCTAAGTGCAGAATGTGTGTTGCTTATGGGAAAGTGTTCATAACAGGGATACAAAATTCTTTCTACATCAAGTGATCTGAAATATGTGCTAAGTGGCTTGAGCTGGGCCTCCCTGGTGGTGCAAGGGGTTAAGTACCAGGACTGTGAAGCTATCCACATCCACTGCAGAAAAAGTTTGATCCCCAGCCAGGGAGCTGATCCACATGGCGCAGTAGACCTCTCCTGGCTTGCCCACTTCTCCCCTCAGCAGTGTACTTCATCAATCTGCCTGTTCTCTTCCCACTGTCTTGGGAGAATCCTCTCAATCTCCACCCCATACTTCTGGCCTGCACCCCAGTTCTTGTATACATAAATAAATAAATCTTTAAAAAATAATGAAATAAATGGCTACAGCTCAAGCAGCCATCTTGGACCACTTGTTAACGTGAGGAATGGGAACATCACATAAGAGAACAGCAATACAGAAGCAACCTGGTTCCAGATCCAGGACTGCCACTACAAGACTTCTTTTTGCCTCCATTGTTTGGATCTTCAAAAAGTGCAATCAAACTTGTAACTAATCAAATGCAGTTTGAATAGATAACTTTTATATTTGCCTTAAAAATTAAACTCTTTAATCAATTATGCCCTCTTTTGCTAGTGGCCAAGAAGATGGAATGGCAAGAGTACTTCTTTCCTTTGGCCCCTTGATAGCAGTGGTAGATGCAGTGAGCTGGCAGGATTACCTGGGAGGCATAATACAGCACCATTGCTCAAGGGGAGAAGCCAACCATGCAGTTCTCATTACTGGGTTTGATAAAACAGGTAAGTGCAGAGAAAACTCAATGTTTTCTGTCTTGAACACTGGCAAATCACCGTCCTTGAAAATGTTGAAATTTTATCTTACCATGTTTAAATCATCATAACTTTTACAACTTTTCAGTAGACTTCCAAGGATAAACACCTTCTCAGTGTTTTGTTTAAATAAAGTATCCATAGTGATAGAATTCATCTAAGTGCTTGATTTAAATAGCATCTATTTTCTATGTGAAAAATTAAAATGATTTTTGGAAGAAGAGAAGTATTTATTATTTTATACACATGTAACAATGTTTTTCCCTTTTTCTAATTCCTTGGAAATATGTGTGTGTGTGTGTTCATTTTATGTAGTTCCTGTGTCCCGTGAAATGAATTCAGATATGTTTTCATATATTTTAATCCGTTTCTTAGCACTGCTATACTTACCGAGAAGTAAACTTTATATAGACATGCATTCACGACGAGTGTTGAGTTTTTCAGGGTCTGTTAGCATTTTGTGTCTTGTAGGAAGTACGCCATATTGGATTGTCCGCAACTCCTGGGGAAGTTCTTGGGGAGTGGACGGCTATGCCCATGTTAAAATGGGCAGTAATATCTGTGGTGAGTGGTCCGTTCTTACCTAAAGTGCAGGTTAAATGTCAAGGAAGATAGTCTGAATATATAAAAGCTATGGGAATGCCCAGGCCAGGGTATGCTTCCAGTGTACTTAAATCTCTTTTACAGTAATAATGTTAATCATTCAGCTGAGTGATTAAAAACACTGCTTTACAAAGATACTATTGCATATATTCATGTCTTCAAAAAAAAAAAAAAAAAGAGGAATGATAGGAAAAACAAGAAACAAGTAAGAGATCAACTTTTTAAGATAAAGTAATAATTTACCAGAGTTAACTACTTCAAGAATCAAATAAACATTCAACTTAAAAGTCTGAATTTCTCCAAGAATATCTCCTACTTTCAGTTATTTTTTATAACTATCTGAATTACCTTAATTTGGACACTATAATATCTGCCAAGGGATTGTCAGAAATCACCTTTCATCACATGAAAATCTAAGCCTTAGGGTTGTTTCTGATTTTATAGGTCCCTTGTCATCTACAAAATTCTAAAAAAAAAAACTATTGAAATTGAGGCGTAAGTATTCTAAAACCTATATTCAAATCTGTATTCTAAAACTTTAAATCTAGAAAACCAACATAATTCTGAATCAAGTTGACCCAAATGATGTCACATTTGAGAACCATCATTTTAATATCTTATTAAAATTATATTCTATAATTTTATAAAATTAGAATATTAAAAATGTATGTTTTTATTATAAGTATAATGTTTTAAAATGTATAGAGCTTTCAAATTGTAGAACTAATGAAAAAAGCATAGAAAATATGAAAATGTATGTTTTGACTCCAGTGACCACTTCCAGTCATTCCAGAAAGTGGTAAACCCCAGAGTTAATGAATTGGCATGTCCTATCACTGCATAAAATATTTTTCAAAAATTATTTATTGACTTGAATGCACATTGGAGTAATCTTTTAGCTAGAACATTGACAACTCAATTAGGTTCCACTTTCTAGCATCACTGGAGGCTTTTACATTGTTGGAACTTACAGATAAATTACTGCCCTTCACTGAACCTCCGTGACTAAGATTAAATTATTTCTCAAAGTGATGGCCCTGTGGGTGGCTGTTCTCCAAATGCTGGCTGGAAGCTGCAAGAATGTAATTCAGACTTTGATTCATAATTGCCCCAATTATGACTCTGCATTTACCACTACCACTTTCCCCCACTCCCAGGTACTAAGTGTATGTTGGGATAATTTCTCTCCCCTACCTGCTTCCCAATTTGAGTCCAAAGACCTACCTGGCTAGTAATTATACAGCAATCCAAATCCTTCTTGAAATTTATTTCCTGAATTATATACTTACTGATGATCATGTTACTCTGATGAACAGAGGTGCCATGACATTCCATGGCCCCACGGAATTGAAAAGACATAGCTAATTACAGTGAAATCCAGCCTTCAAGTGGGTTCTTTATTGCTCTTGCCATGATATTAAGGTCTGTATTTTACTGTGCTAATAGTGTACTGCATACTTGTGATTTATCTGTTGGTAGATATTAACTCTTTCTGAACTCAAATGAATATTGTTTTCATTTGCTACTGAAAGGCATCTACAGAGGCAATGGACTATACTAATAATTTCCCTTTTTTTTCCCTTTTTTTTAGGTATTGCAGATTCAGTTTCTTTTGTATTTGTGTGAAAGAATAAGTAAATCAGGAGGCAACTACAACCCACGTAAATTCTAGAGTAAACTAACTTGTAGAATGTTCCTTATAGAGGGATGGACAGCCAAAGTTGGCAGGAACAACACCAGCACCAGGCATAGAAATAAAAAATCTAGAGCATTTCTCACACCAGTGAATTAAAGAAGTGATAAGGATGTATTTGCCATTGTTTAGTTTACCACCATTTACAAGAACAGCCAACCAAAAATTCTGTGTGCCTTTCACACTTATATAAGCATCCTCTGCTTTCCATCAAAAAATGGTGCCCAACCTTGAACTGTACAGAGACCATGTAGAAAGAAACACAATGAAAAATCACTTTTTAACAGGAAGTTAACCTGATTGAGATTATATGACCAATATTGCAAATGTATGATAAAAACTCATATTGCGTGAGAAAGAAGTTGTTATATGGAAATTTTCATATAGTGAGTCCCATATTTGCCTATACTGTCTTTCTCTTTACTCTTTACTAAAAATTCCTGTTTTCCTACGGCTGGGGTTCCCAGGCCAAAGAAGCAAGTTCCATTCTTTACTTTCCATTTCTGTTTTATAACCATCTACTTGGCTCTTTTGTCTCTGAGCTTCTATCAGTATGAGGAGCTCACTTCTTCTCCCTCCAGCCACTTCTTTCAAAGTCCAATGTCATTAATCTGCTGTATCAGCCAAAATAGGAGCTCCCTATTTTTTCTGTCTATTTTTCCCAAGCTCCCCTTCTACCTCAGATTTTGTGTTTCTTTGGGCTTTGCCTCCTCCTTCTTGATGCCCAGGCTCTCGCTTCCACAAGTCACAATGAAAGACAGTGTGAGAATCAGAGAGCAGAAGAGCAGGTGATCTGAGTGAATATAAGTAATACAGCCATATTGCATAAGTTAGTAGAAGAAAACCATATCAAACACTAGGTGTGTAAATACATTTTTTTTTAATTCACGATGACTTTCTATGTAGACTATCTTAAAGCAAAAATTTCAATACACCAACAGCCACTAAACAAAATTGAGGACTTCTATTTTTCTCCAATTTTGCCCATCTTCATCCCCTTTACTAGAAAAATGGAATTTAAAAAAAGGGTTGGCTTAGATTTAGAAATGTCCCAGAAAGACAAATACTGTTATTAGACAAATATTGATATTAAAATTGATAAATATTCTACTTCTCCAAGTATGCCAAAAGGTCCTATGTCCTGCATATTCTAGTTTGTGTTTATTTACTTATTTTTGTATGATACAAATGCCTTGTGATGCTCATTTTCAAATGTTAAAAGAACTAATCACTAATTTCAAAGTGATTAATTCCTCTCAGCTCTTTAAAATATTGATGCCATTTATAATAAAGTAACCTATTTTTGACTGTGAGTTGAGAAGAATTTGCATATAAGTATGTAATTTTCATTTGTCAATGCAGAATTAATCCATTCTATTTTCTTAGTTTCTCATCAGAAATCCATGTATCTAGTGCTTGGTTTTTCTATGTTGACACTTTAATCTCAGTGTCCCATGGTGTCATTCATCATCCTCCCTTCCCCCACCAAATCAAATTAATATATTAAAAGAATGATAAAACCTGGAAAATACAACTTATTCCAAGATTCTAAAACATCTTGGGTATTCATTACTTTGTGAAAAAAGCAAAATTATGAAATTTTTCTTCTCTTATATACATATGAAATTGAGTCTTTAGTGTTTGTACCAGTATAGGTAGTTCAAAAATAGAGCCAGAATTTTTTCCAAGTTTGCTAATTTCAAATATTTTGCCTTGAACTATGTGTTACTTGTCTGTATATTTCAACTTAACCCCATTGGGTACTATGCATATGTGTACTTTTACAGTTACTGACAAATTAGACCTTATGATCCTTCTAATAATTAAAAAAAAAAAAAAACTTTCCTTCAAGATCAAAGAATAGCTCAATCCCTAACAACGAGCCACTTGCTGAGGATACTTTGTCAAAGCTGATGTATATTTTAGATTCCTGTGACAATATTTTGAACTCACCCTCCTACGATAACAAAAATTTAGCTGCATTACCAAAATCCAGGCTGACCTAACAAAAGAATAAAACTATATCTATCTGATCTAAACTCTTAAATCTTTTTATTAAAAATGATCTGGGCCGTCGTTTAAGCAGTCTACATCTTTCTTCTGGAAAGAACATTTTCCCCGTGAGGGAACTATTATTTGCTCCTGGCTCAATTCTGCTAGACGTTAAATTGACTCTGCCTCCCAGAGCACAGGCCGTTGAGCTGGGAGAAGGGTATTTTGCCCTGATAAATCTAGCTGTGCTGGAAGCAGAGACTGAGTGTAACAAAGGAGCTGGTCTAGCAGGAAGAAAGCAGCGTGTACAGAAGAGATGCGACAAATCCCTGGGCTGTGCCAGGAATACAGGCCACAACAGGATCTGCTTCTACAGCCTCAGAGCTCCCCAACTTTTCTCCTCATCTGAGCTAATGGGTAATTTCCCTCTGGGCAAGCTTCAGAGCATCAGTGATCAAGAATTCTAAGCAGGCAGTTAGTTCTCCCTGCCTGTGACGACACAGCTGCTTCTCTTTTGATTCCTCCTTTTCCTAAAAATAACCCGTTCTTTAAATGAATGAAATGAACAATAAAAAAAAAAATCTAACAAACACAATGTTTCCAAAACAATATATGACAAAAGATTAATTTTTATTATTTAAAAATTTGATTGTTTTTCAAAAGAGCTATTTTATTGCATATTTTGAAATAGTTAAACATAAAGTATATAACAATGAGATGATAAGGTGAAATAGTTACAATAAGTATCAGAGAACTTAGAATTTTTAATAGAAAAACTGTACAATGCTACCATTTCATTGAATTAATTTCTAATTTCAGTGTTTTATATCATCACGATAGTCAAGTAGTAAAGTTATTTCCAGAATTGAAAAGGGCCACTTTGGTGCTTAACTATGTATATAAATATATCACACTAGGATTCTCTATGCTGTCATGAAAATTCATAAAAAAAATTTACAAAAAATACAGATTGAAAATTAATGCTCTTCACAATTTTAATCTGATTCATCACTGCTGAAGTAAGAGCTGTCACAATATTCCGCTGTATAAAGGAACTTATGAATTATTGGGTTCATCTTCGGTATCCAGTGTCGGGGAACCAGGTATGTTGAAAGATTAAATAAGTCTACAAATACCTTGTACCGGTCACTGGAAAAAAAAACATATACATGTCTTAGATTTATTGACATGAATAACTTAAGATTTTCTATCAGTAAATGTCAACTCAGACAACAGTATTTTGCTTTAAATAGTACTACATATTATGATATTATGTCAAATATGGTACTTGTTTTATATATCGTATTAAGTAGTATTGGTATTTGCCTGATTTTTATTTCATATCCAGACTTCATGCCCACAAAACATTATGTATTATGTATTTCATTGATCCTCACCTGACGGATGGAGATTAAAACCAAGAGTCCATATTGTTGTGCCAGCTACCCACTACCAGCAATAGACAAGCGAGGGAAACAACCCAATGGCTCAAAGACAGATGGCAGTTGAGTGGATAGAGATGTGCCACCACACACAGTGGTATACTACTCAGCCATAAAATGTTGAGATTTTGCCATTTGTGGCAACATAGTCCTTGAACGGAATATACTAACATAGACAAGTACCATAAGATTTTACTCATTTGTTGAATATTAAAAAAAAAAAAAGTTAAAAACAAACAAACAAAGCCCTTAGACTCTGACAATAAAATATTGGTTACCAGAGCAGGAGAGGAGGCCATAGTAGTTGGTGGTGGATGGTAGCTGGACATTTGCTGGTAGGTTTATATATGACATAGAACACAAATGTCTAGAACTTTCTCTGGCATATTTTAAGTGTTCAATAAATGTTGATATCTTTTCCTATAAACACTATGAAAAGGGCACTCGAGTGGATGGGAGTAGTTTCTTTACTATAAACTCGTTATATCAAGAAATAGAAATTATGTTTTAGTGCATCTAGTCACTAATCATTAACAATAGTTTTAACCTAGTCCAAAACTGAGCCAGAAGCAGTTGAAAGTACTCCTTTGTGGATTTACCTTTTTGAGTCCCCAAGAGTCATGCAGCCACCATTTTCCCTACCTTCTCCCTGGACCACAAGCACAAGCTTCCAAAGCTAAGAATTGTTTTTTTTATATTGTCCTCTAAAGCTTGCAATAGAGGTATCGTAATCTGATGACAAATATGCTGTGAGTAGGTCAAAGCATAAATGACTTTTTTTCTCCATAGTGTACATGTAAATGGAGACTCCTGGGCACTGGTGATCCATCAAGAGAAAGGTGAGTGTCTCCCACCTTACCTCACAGTTGAGCGCAGGTACTGATAGCCTGAGGACCCACCGGTGCCCGACTTGCTGCCCAGCATCCTGTGCACCATGCACACGTGGTTATCTAAGCAAACACACAAATTAACTCCATGGACATTTTCCTGCCATTATGTGCACAGTGGTCTAAACACAAGAGACTGGTAATGATTATTGCTTCTGAGAAAAGGCTCACGCCTTATCACCTGGCCATATGGAAGGCTCATGTGCAAGAGCCCCGTGAGGCCGGCAGGTTGCCTGGCACCACACTCAGCTCAGGCTACATGCACTTGAACCTCCATCATCACAGTTAGCCTTGAGCATAAGAGCGGGGAGCCAAGCCACAGGCCACTTGGCCTTTTCCTCCACTAAAAAAGATTTTTTTTTTCCTTCTGTTTGTCCAATAAAATATTTTCTTGGCCTCCCAAAGGTGTGGTAGGCCCTAGGTACTAGGCCTGTAGAGTTTATTGGATAAGTCAGTCCTGAGAAGGTCACTATGGTCACTGTCAAGGTGGTTTTTATAGAAACAACTCACCCCCAGATAAGGGCAAGAGAGAGGGGGTGGGGGAGCAGGAAGAAGGAGAAAAGGCATGAGGGTGAGGGAGGAGGGGGCATCCAAGAAGACTTACATCTCCATTTGGTCATGAGGGTGTCGATGTCCATAAGAGATGTCAGTAACTGAAATGGGACCTGGAATCTAGGCTCTTCCCTAAGGGACAGGTGAGAAGAAGATACCTTTTAGATCCAGTGTGTGAGGGAGAATGTAAGTTTTGTAATCTGTTGGCCCTGGATACAAATACGAACTTCCCTTAGGGGCTGTGCAAACCTGGATTACTCCTTCAAGCTCAGTTTCTTAATCTCAAAAAGGGGGGTACTACCATTGGCAGTATTTGTAGCGTTTAGAAGAGCCCATGAAATAGTCATGAATTAACAGGCCACAGTGACACCTAATATGGAGCCTCATTGAAAGGTGTTGCCAATTTCAAGAAACAGATGTGAGGGGATCTGAAATAAGTCTAAATAATACACTCAGAAGACAGACTTTGTTTTCATGTGCTTTTCTCTTTTTTTGATGTGCTATACCCACTGTTCTGATACAGCTAATTCAAGGCCCAAAGGATGGGACCTTAATACAAATGGAACAAAAGATCTTGAACTTGAGGGACCCCTCAAATGCTTTTGAGGTGCAATTTTTGAAAAGCAATTTCACTTGAAATTGCCAAATAAATAGAAGATTATAAGGTATTTTTATTTTATCATTTTTTTCTTTTTATAAAGCAGAAATGATTCTATCACCTCTATCAATAACAGACACATTCCAAGAGTTTCCAAGATTTATTTTATAGAATTTACTAAAAATAATAACTGTATTTATGTATTGTTTCACCCACTCCAAAGATAGTTATACTTTTACTATTAAAATATTTTTAAAAAAAGCATAAAACACAATTATTTTCTCAGCTTCCTTGCAAAAAACTAAATGACTTGAAACTATGAGTTTTATTCTAGTACACTATTTATGTACACTTCTTAATAGTAAGTTCAGCCTCTCTGCTTTTGATTTGTTTTTACCTGTAAAAATATATCATCAAGGCTCCCTGCAGTGCTCTGTATGACAATCGTCTTTCACCTGCAAATATATAACAACTTAATAAGTAATTTAAGTCATTCACTAATTTGCATGACATTAAATATTTTTATACGACCAAAAACCATGTATGCTGTACCATGAATTAGAAAACAATCTTATAAAGTAATATTTTAGTATTGGATTTTAAAAGGTAAATGAAATATATGCAAATAATCTATAAAGGCAAATGACATATGTATATTTAAATTCTCAAAACCTTTAAAAGGTCAATATTAGGAAAAAATCATTTAGGAAAAAATGTGCATAATAAAATACATATTTCAAGTAAAATAGTATGATTGCTTTCAAAACAATACTTTCACTCCACTTCAGTGGAGTGCTTTTTTCTGATTCACTTAAAATTCTTTAAATTGCATAGCGTCACTTGGCTGCAGGGAGTACCAGCTCTGTTAATTGATGTCACTGATATGCTCTAGTGAAGTTTTGTTCTGTCAGATCTAGAAAATAAGGCTTTGCTCATCTTTACTGAGATTTAATAGAAAACTCAGGGTTACAACCTTATAGAATTGAATATTAATTGAATATACTGTATGTCATATGCTTTTTATAAAATTAAATTTTACTTCTGTTGAATTCCAAACAACAAAAAGGTATTTTCTTTACTCCTGAATATCAATGATCCCCATTTCTGATGATAAAGTAAAAAGTATCAAAGGCCTTGGCTCTACTGCTCAGTATTAATTAGGCTGCAAATCTCAGCTTGTGCTTCCTTGGTCTTGGGATTCTCCACTGCCTGGCACCCTCTCCCCACTCCTCTCCACCGCTGCTGCAGCACTCAGCATCTCACTGATTGGCTCCATGCCTCTCCCTTTTAAACCGTCAACTGTTTGACAAGCCATTTTCATCTGATCTGGGTATCCTTTGTCTGATGAACCTATTATGAAAGTTTCTGAGATTAAGTGTGTGTGGAATATTAACATCAGTTTATCATTGATCACCTCAACTCAATTCCCATTTCTATGAATGGAATTTCAATTTTATTTTTCCCAAGTAAGCTTTAATATCTGATCTCACATCGTTCATTGCAAAGATAGTATTTTTGCAAAAAAGTGCTTACCCTTACTAAGGAGATGCTCGTGGCGTTTCTCATCAAATAAGGAGAGTAACACTTCTTTTTGTTTCTGAAATTCAGCCATCTGTTCCTCTTTTTCCTCTGAATCTTCTTTAGCCTTTGGAGAAAACACTGCATTAATGTTTTAATATTGCTAAGAGAGCTAAGATCCTTATTTCAGAAAACATTGCTTATGAAAAAAAAAAAAAAAACACAACTCTCCAAGAGCAGAAAGAGTGTATTTAGAGTTTTTTGGTTTTGTTTTTTAAACCAGGTCATCTAGCACTACAGTTTGAGAATTATGTCTTATGAAAGGGGATATTGAGCACACTCACTGGTTCTGTATTGTTATTTCAGTTTGAATGATTTGCTCTTCAAAAATATCGTGAGAAATACACTCAGAAGTAAACTGGAACTAAACTAATAATGACTAATAATGACCTATTTTTTGACAATTGTTTAATACAGTAATTAAAATAATTCCACTTAGGAAAAGTATTCATCTGAAAGACTATTAATTCTGTTGAAATTCTACGTCCAGTATTATATTCTATAAGTATAATGTCTTAAACAGTCTCCATCCTTAGGCTGAGGCATTCACTACCTACTGATTAAGGAATTTCTTATATTTCTGCCTCCAATGTGTGCTCTATTTACAACTCGATTGAAATCCAGCAAAAACTAGTTCACTCAATTATCTTCAATTCATCGTCACAACCACAGTATATCATAAAAACTTATATACCTATTAATACCAGTTAATTATTCACTCAGGTAAATGTCATGCTGAGTTGGTAGAAATAAATTCATGAGAAAAAATCAAGTCACCTCATTGCACGCAGTAGATTGTGTGGGAGAAACAAGACATTGAATTATAATCACCTGACTATTAAATTGCAAGCATGGCTAGTGTTTCCCAGTGCTGTGACAATTTATGGTAGGAAGGGGGTCAGCAAAAACCTCCCTGAAGGTCTCCCTGATTAAAACCTGCTGCGTTACGCGTTACTTACATAGAGGAGAATTTCCAGAGCCCAGAGAATAACGCATAAAGTGACTCTGTGGTTATAATTCAAAGAACTAAATTCAGTTCAAAAGACATTCAGTAGAGATGAACTGCAGAAGAGAGTGAAATGTTGATGGCTTTTATCATTCTTTTTAAAATTATGAGAAGACAATGAAGAGTAAGAAGCAAAAGGGAAATGTGAGGAGATTTGCATTTTGAAAAGCTGCTGCTCCATGCTGCAGTGTGGAGAGTCAGCTGTAGGGGCCCCACTGAGGACCAATCAGGGCAGCCGAGAAAATATGGCGCCCGCCAGGTGAAGGACATTGATAGCATTTAGTTGATGGTGGTTGATTGAAGGGAGATGTTCCAGAGCCATTTTGAAGGCAAACGGTAGGATTTGGTGAAAGTTTGTTTGGGAAGAGGGAGCTTCCAAAGATCAACTGTATGTGTCTGACTTCACGTTATATATTTAGCAACTGTGAATTCAACTAATTTGCTAATTATTTTAAGCATCCACAACTTAACAGGAGAAACACTTCAATTTGGAGGAGATCATGTTGTACAAGATTGGATGGAAAGAAATTTTCAGTTACAATTAAATTGCCTTTCCCAGCAGATGCATTTGTGAAGAAAAAGATAATATAAGAAAAGGGAAAAGTAGAGAATACTTAAAATTCCCAATAAGCTCTTCAGCAATGAACTTATATTTCAAGGTATCATAAATACCTGGATCCTTGTGAATTCTTCTTCCAGGCCTTTGATGATATTTTTTTCAAACTTTCCCCAGAAGTTAAATCCATGTGGCTCTAATCCTGGTGTTCTTTCCAGCCATGCCTTAAATGAATATGTTTAAGTGACTACATCATAAAATTTTAAATATGCAATACACTTTGTAACTAACATTATAACTTGAAACAGGGAACTTGTGTGATTTTGGAAAACATATACCAGAATTACTTTTGTGTGTAAATTTATTTTTCCTTCAATTTCTTCATTTATAAAATAATGATGTTATATTTCATTTCCTTAATATTTTTGGCACTGATATTATAATATTTTTCTCTTTATTCTATAAATCTATGGAACCATCCATACATTGTTTTAGTTTGATCTTTTTTGTTTATTCTCAAAATAAATTTTAGGAACTAGAGAAATAATGATACTCTTAAGATATGAACTTTTCTAAATGCAGCAACATTGTACCCTTAGCAATTTTGAATTTAACTAATTAGCCAATTATTTTTAGAACCCACAAGACTTTTAAATCTAAAAGTACAACCAAATTCATGCATCTCTGTGGGTTCTTGTGCAACCTATTTTTGGTTTTTGAAATTAGCTCTGTGCTCCTTTGTCTTTATAAAACGTCATGTAGCATGGATATATTCACCTAAATCCACATTTACAATACCCAGGGCAGCGCCATGCATTCTTCACTAAAGAAAAGCTTAATTTTCAAAGGCAAAAACTTCGCAAAGGAATTAAAGCCATACAATCTTTATTTCATAATTTAGCTAGAAAGAAACAAATGAGTAATTCCTTATGGCTATTTCTAAACCCATAGGAAATTAATTGAAGAGAAAACATTCTTAAATGAGGAACTTTCCAATTCTGGAATGTTTTAAAGACCTAAAGCTCAATGAATAATTAACCACACTTAGTTTAAAAATCAGCTAATTAAATGTTGCTTAGTTAGGATGTTTAAAAGGCTTGTTTCAATAAGATAAAAAGATGACTAAATGTTAACAAATTATTGATTATCTAAGTATTTCTGAAGCTCTCAAGAGATTTTAATATTTTGAATAATTGATGGAATTCACAAATATAAGTCTTTTTATAAATTCAATCTTTTCTTATTTACAACGGCGACCCAAGTTGAAATAGGAGATTTTCATCTCAGATCTGAGAGCAGCTAACCCAACAGCACATACTGTTAGGAACTAAACTTTACGGAGAGACTTGAGCAGGTACCTCCAAGAGTTGCAGAAGTGTTTTTTCCTGCTCAGACTTAAGGAGCAGTTCATTCTCTTCTCCTTTGAAGTTATCGCGATAATGTCTTCTGTTGTAAGGGACTCTCAAACTCTGAAGAACACCTATCTTATTTTCTAGGAGTCGAAACTGCAGACTCTGGAAGCCTGATGCAGGCGATAAGTACTCTCTGTGAATGTCAAGTTGGGGAGGACAAAGAAGAGAAAGGAAGAACTAGGTTGACATTGTAAATCATTGTCACAGATGTAGTTCGGTTTTACTCTCTTAGATAAGACACAGGCACACAACTGCCTAGCACTGGACTTAGAATTTGGACCAAAATATGTAAGCATCACTGTCCCTGTTGCTGAATTAATTTACAGATTGGTACATGTGTAACTGTGGGATGTCATATGTGTGTGTATGTATCTATATTTGTTTGCGACTGTGTGTGCATACATATGAGTATGCATGTGTGTGCACATGAATATTTTTTTTCCTAAATTAAAAATAGATGGATACTGACCTCCATTTTTATGCATTAGCACTGTCTTTATAAATATTATTTAATTTCCCCTAAAATTATATATGTGCATATTAATTATTAATTATTGAAAACAGCAGTGAAATACCCCAAATCAAATAGAATGGGATGTTGCCTTGTCCAAAACAGATGATCAACAAATGCTTTTACTCCACACAACTACCACCCTCATGAATTTCCCTCATGTAATTGTTACTTAGACTCCAATGTTTCATTCAACACAAGAGTTCTACTTTTTTTTTGATTGCCAAATTCTGCCTGTTACATATTAAATGCATCTAATATCCTAAGAACATTTCTTCTCAATAAATATTTGATTAAAAAATGTTTCTCTTGATATGCACCTCCTAGAGGAGGCAGGTGGGACAGAGCCATGTGAAGAAGCTATTCTTGGCCTCTGGTCTGGCGCTGGGTGAGAGATGTAGGGGAGAGACCTGGGGGAGGCTGCCAAAGGCAGCTTTTACCTTGATTCTGTTCCTTCTGTCCCAGATGTGCTGGGCCCCACCTACCCCTACTTTATGGGTCCCCAGGTTTCAGCAGGTCTCAGTAGTCCTGCTTTGGGCCAACCTCGTTTGGCTGGGAATTTACCCACAAGGGGATGGGTTCTCGAGAACCTCACATTCTTGATTTGGAAACTTGTTTTCTTGTCTCTGTTGCACATGACTTGTATTAAAGTCCCTATCCATTGAAGGTCTGATGCACCAGACTGTTTTGTCTGGATGAGTTGGATGATAGAACCTATTTAGAAGGGGCAGGTTTGGGAGTTCTAGGGTGCTCCTCACCTACACTGTAACACACCAGTCCAGCATCACTGTCACACACACGTTCTTTTACCCACCAAAGCAGAAGGCAAAGCTCACTGTTATCACAAAGCCACAGATGCATACCTGAAGTCATTGAAGTCCAGGGCTGTCATTGTTTCCAGAACAGTGAACTGCTGAACCAGTAATTTAAGAATCACCGACACTCGGTGCATCCGAGTAACAACCTTGAGCATATTCCTTTCATCCCTGACCTGAAGGACAAGAAATGAAACATCGAGCAATCAGTTCTGGTTCAGGACCATTTTATGGAAACAAGGTAGGGATAAATTTTGGAACTCATTATCCTCAGGATTTAAAGCAAATATCTCTCTTAGTTTTGCTTCAAGAACTAAAGGTCAAGGAAACATGGGAACTTCTCTTTACTGAGGCCTGGAGATACCAATGGGATTGCGTCTACATGTGTGGGTTCTTCCTCCTGGCCTCTGGTGGAGCAGGGACACAGAAGAGGGGTCCTGTGTCCGGAAGATGCAGGAGAGAGGGATTGGGCACTTCCGACTGGCAGCCCCGGAAGCTCTCTGCCTCCACCCTGCTGTCTTTGTCCTTTTCTTCCTTCTCCCCCATCCTGGTGTCCTTTCTCTCTCTCTCTTCATCCTGCTAATTTTTTCCTTCCTCCTCTTCCTATTTCACTTTCCTCACTATTGTTTCTGTTCTCTAACAAATAGAGAGTAGAAACACAGTTCTGTTGCTTTTAGTTAAAGGCTATACTAGCTGTCCTGACAATTCCCATCATGCATAACACCATTTTTAAAGATAGGGTCTTGAAACTAGAACTTGAAAGGAACCATAAAGCAGTGTGTCGTTTTTAGTAGCAATAAACTGGGAAAATCTGACTAAACTTTTCCACAAAGGAAGGGTTGATTTTTCTTTTGTCATTAAGTGACATTTGGTGTTCAAGTTTCCTCATCAATACTATGTTCTGCATACTATTAGGAGAACAACATTGGGACATAAAAACTCACGTGTCCATTCTGAAAGATCTCTCGGACAGAATCTAATTCCCAGAGGATTTGCTTAAACCACAGTTCATAAGCTGCAATGAGAAAAACATTGTCAAATGGAAGATTTTAAGACTCTAACAATAATTATATCGAAGGTAAACTTAACATATTAAAAGACAAATGCATTATCTGAAAATAATAAAATGTTGATAAAGCCCGATTTTATACTATCGTTATTAGTGACAGTTACAGTAACCATCTATTAAATGTTTTAATGTGCCTGCTATGTTATCGATATGCAGTACAGATATTATTATTACATTGATTTTTCTCAACAAATGTATTGTTTATGTCTTTTAGGATCTTGCACATAACCTAATTTTACCTTCCCCTCTGGAAGCCGGGGGTATGTGAAGTGATATTCATGTGTCAATTAGGAAATCAAGACTCACTCACCTAAAAAATATAACAACAGTGTTGGTTTGGGGCTTAGGGTAGTGTGGATACTAGGAGGTTTTGTCATAGTCGTCTATTTCCCTCTGTACCTTTGCACGGTGTTTGGGATAAGATAAACACTGGGTGATTATTTTATGAATAAATGAATGCGTTAGTTTGTGTCACCATTAGAGAAGTACTGAAAATCAATAATCTTTGGGATTTTCAGGTATTGTGCTTGGTGCTACGGTACAGGTAAAGAAACCATTTCTCACTAATGAAGGGAATAATATTACAGATAATTCACATTAAGTACACTGCTAAAGGTCTAGTTTTCATATTCACATATAAAGAACAAACCAACTATTTTGGAACTAGTTTATGTGTCTGTTTTTTGTCTTTAACATGGCTGACTACTCCTGAGATGCTGACTCCATGTTATAACTGCAGGATGGAAGAAAAGTCTTATGAAATCCTGCCGGTCACCATTGCCGTCTGTTTGTGATAAGCTGGGAGCTCCATGCATGACCTCTCACTCCATCTTCATAAAAACTTCACAAATGGAGAGAATGCAAAAATCATCTCCACTTTACAGACAGAGAAATGGGAGGATTATTGGTCAAGAAACTTAACCAAGGTCAATCAGTTTATAATGATAGAAACGGGATTCTAAGTAATTTTCTGAATCCAGTATTTGTGCCAGGCCGCTATGCTTCTCCTCTTATCGGTTCAGTCTTATTATAATCCAACAATAAAAGCTATAAACATAAGAACACATAAGAACAGGAGAAGTAGCACTTTAAAATCATTGTTTTTCATCTCCAACTTTTTTTTTTTCTTCAAAGGGCAGTTAGTAACATTTTAGCCAATGTGAAACAAGCATTTGAGGAAAAGACTGGTAAGGAAAGAAACATCTAGAAACAGGGCACAGACTAGCAGGAGTTACGCAACCTTAGAGAACATTATTATGGTACTAACAACCTTATAGTAAATCTCCCTCATATTTGGGGGTCACAGGCCTCATAAAGATTCATGAAATTTTGCACAAAAATTAAGAAAGCAGAGGCCTTTTAGACTCGTAAATTTATGGACCTCTATGCTAAAAACCATTTCCCAGACGTTGAAAGTCTGAAGAGGAAAAAACACATTTTTCAGACAAAATTTACATTTCTGTTAATGTCACATTTGTATAGTATTTTGTAAAGTCATAATAAATTTTAGCACTCAAGTTTTTGAAGAGTTCTTTAAAGTTCCAAGTTGAAAAATTGTCACCACTTAGTTTGCAAATTCTTTTTGAATTCCAAGAGATAGAATGCTTTCTTGGAACTCAGACAAAGAAAAGTCTTACTTGATGTAATTAACAGTGCAGTAACATAATGAGATTGTTAAAAGTCCCAGAGGGAGTTCATTTGAGAATTTATCTGGCATCAAGATACTCTCAACATTTCTAACAAAGATGATTCTATCATCTTTTCCCTTCTTACAGTTAAAGAAATCACAGCTTTTCTGGTTATTGGAGGGATACACCTATGAAGTAACTACCATAAACACCTTTATGCAGCTTACCTTGATGAGTTATAATAAAAAGATGTTCATCATGGATTTTATTTCCTTTTATTTCACTCTGAAGTTCCTGTGCATTCAAAACTTTTTCCAGCTTTAAACAAAAAAATAAAAGAGCATGATTTTGTATAAATGAATCTGATGGAAAATATGGTGGTTATATTTAACAGTTGCTTAAAGGTAGAACTGATGTATTTTTACCAGAAAAAAAAAATAGTGATAAAGTTGATTAAGTGATATGATAAAGGTGTCAGCTAATGTTATCATGGTAGTCATTTATATATAACATATGTACTTCAAATTTACACAGTTCTATGTCAAGTTCATCTCGATGAAACTACAATGGTATTTTAAAAAAATTGATTAAATATTATAAAGCTTGGCTTTTATGAACTTTAATTAGTAAGATACAGCACTAAAAAAGTCCTGCAAATTCCCAAATTTACAGGAAGCAATCTATTTCTTTTAAACAATTAATGAGCCTTGGCATAAAAAGTTGAATTTATGATATTTGTTCTGCTAGGGAGAAACTGTCTTTGGTAGAATTCTATCATAACAAATGTTATTGTACTCTCCGGAAGTCATAGTTCTCCATCTCTTGAAATGAGTAGATACAAACTTAACTATTTGCTCAACTGTATAACTTTTGTTCTTTTATTCTCCCCAAAAGCCTGTTCTAATAAGATTTTAACCAGCTCATCTTTTGATGTGAACACATCAGAAACACAATGATGAAGACTGCGTAAGAAATATAAAAGACAAACAGGCTGAATCTTACCCCAGAATAATCTCCAACTACCTCAGGATTAATATCCATGTTTTATTTGCCAATGACGTCATAGTGCCTTCAACATGGCAAAGGATTTAAAAGAAATTCTCCTGGCTCCCTTTGCATCATCCAGCTTGATTGACTATGCCTTATTTATATAAGTTGTGCAATGCGTCCACTTATCTATACTTTATCTTATCCTCTCCACTCTCCTGCCTTGATTCTTGATTGTGCTTCAACTGTCCCTCTGCCAGAGGTGACTTTTCGCTTAAGCCTCTTAAGGTTTTCTAGCAAAATTCTTATACACACACACACACACACACACACACACATACATATATATATATATGCATTTGAATAAATAAGAATATCCTTAAATCTACAAACTATCTGGTGACAGAAAAAAGAAAAACAAAAGACTGCAAATATCCCTCAGCAGCATTTAGCACCTAACCAGGAAAATTAAACACCGTGAAGACACTGAACTCACATGCAGGTAGTTCCCATAGATAAGTCCTCCTCTGCTGGCTCTATTTACACCGGTCTGTGAATTGTCTTCTTCATTTCCTTCTGCAGATACTTTTTTAAAAGTGTATCTGCAGATGAAAAAAAAAATAGATCTTGAGAACACACAATTTCTTAATAATATAAATGATTAAAATTCTCTTACTATTCACTTTCTTAAGAAAAGATTATTAAACACGAGAATAAAAACTCACCCTAAATTATTTCCCAAAAATGGGCATCCACTCATGATGGAAACCAACTGTTTGAGACGCACTGAGGGTGGAGACTCCGTGGTTGATTTCCTTGACCAGCCCCAGGTCCCCCACTGCCTTTTATGGATCTTGCTCGCTGGCCCCAGCCAATCAGTCATCCCTGTCCCTCTGAGCTGGGCTGTCGTTTCACCTGGTTCAGAAACTGAACCTCTGTACACTCTAGAGTGATCTGTGTTGGGAACAGCATGTTTGCGAAAGCAAGGCTCTGCCAAACTACAATAGTGACTCACCTAGTTCTTCTTTTATATTTAAAATGTTAAACAAGTCAATAGAAACCAATTTTTTTTTTTTTTTTAGTGACATGTAACTACTCTATTCCAATAACACATTTTGCACAGGGTGAGGATATAAAGGATGATGATCTCCCTGACATGTGTGTGTTCTCAGTCTCAGAATTGGATAGACAAACACGTGGCCCTGGGTCTTCAACGGGTATTAAGTATTTACTATTCCCCGCAGCACAGCAAGTGAGAGCAGGGCAGTAGGAGCTATTCACATCAGGGATTTTGTCTGTAGAATATTTAAAAGCAGTGAGTCATGAACCCACAGTTCCAAAAAATATCAAAGATAAATTAGTCTTGCTCAAAAATATTGTTTATTGGTTTAAGTTCTAGTAGTCAGTCACCCTGAGGACTGTGGAGCCAGGACAGAACCTCCATCCCCCTGCCGTCCCCTGTCCTTAGCCCACCACAGCTACTCACTGAGATTCACACACAGAAACGGCACTTCCTTCATTTCACTTCCCACAATGGTGAATTTTTATAATTTGTGGAAATAATTAGAAATTAGAATGTCACTTATACTCCTGAACCTGCCACTGGCTAACTACGTGAAAGGGAGAAAATTGATTTAACTTCAGAACACCTCAAGATCCTTCCCCAAAGAACTAGGGTGCTCAAAATTGTAATTTTGAAGTTCTTGATCTACTCTAAACTCTGTTTTTATTATGTTATAATCAATTATAATGTCTAATACAACTTTGTGGGAGGATAAATAATATGAAAAGGCCATAAGAGCACTGAGAAATCAATAAAATCAGACCATTCATGCTCCCTGGGATTTAAAAGATAAAGTACCAGGATAATATGTTCAGGATAATATGTTCACACCATGGAAAATTTAAATCAGAACCACAATGATTATGCTTACACTTGTGAGCATAATCATTATTGGGGGTGGGAGAAGCAGTCAAACAAAAAATTACAAATGTATGGAGAAAAGAGCATGCTTGTACACTATTGGTGGGGATGCAAATTGGTAACACCAAAGGAAACAGTAAAGAGTTCTCAGACATGAAAAATAGAACCACCATGTGATCCAGCAATTCTTTGAGCAATTATCCAAAGAATATGAAAATACTACCTCAAAAGCATAAAGTTATGCCCTACTCATTGCATCATCAATTACAATAGCCAAGATATGGCAAAATCTATGTGTTTATAGATGGATAATGGATAAAGGAATTGTAGTACATACATCCATTGACATATGTATATACATATATATATACACACACACACATATATATATATATACAGATATATGCATACAGATACACACCCATATACATATATATATAGTGATATTAATGGACAGATAGATGCCGTTCAATGTCATTCAACTGTAATAAAAAAGAAAGAACCCCTGCCATTTGTAACAGCATGAATGGACCTTGGTATTACAGCAAGTGTATAAGTCAGACAAAGCAAGACAACGAGCACATGACTTATTGACACATGGATGTAAAACAAAACAAAAAGACTAACAAGATGGTAGATACAGAGAACACATTGGTGGCCAGAGGACAGAGGAGAAGGATCAGAGAGAGGTGAAATGGGTGAAGGTGATCAAAGACACACATTCGAGTTATGCAATAAATGTCATGTCATGGGGACATAACGTACATCTGGCAGCCACGTTTAATAGTACTGTATTGCTTATTTAAAGTTGTCTAAAGAGTTTTTCTAAGTACTCCTTACAAAAAAAAAAATGTTTGTAATTGTGTTGCTTATATGTCAACTAGATTTACTTATGGTACTCATTTCTCAATATATAAAATTATCAATCATTATTTTCTACACCTGAAAGTAATATAATAAGTCAGTTATCTCTCACCCCAAGAAAGATTGGCTGATGAACATGCTCAGGAGACATGATCCATGACTAGTTCTGGGCTAAAAGAAACCATGGAAATCAATCTAATCTGCTTTGAAAGTAAAAAGTCCCAAAACTAGGAGAGGCAAAATAACACTTTATCCTCAGATAAGTCATATTTTAAAATTACAGAAGGTAATGTTACCTTCTGTAATAAAATAATATAAAAAGCAAGCAAACTATTAAAACCAAAACCTTTGTTTCTATTTCTTTCCTGTCACTGCTACTAAGTTTCAAATATAAGAACTGTCTGAAATAAAGCAAAGAGACGGGGACCTCCCTGGAGTAGATCTGCCAGTTTTGCTCCCCACTCTGTCTCTGGTGAATCTCACACCCTGCAAACTTCATGCCTAGAACTTATACTTGTCTACATAAAAAAAGAGAAGAGTTAGCAGTAACTGGTTTGGGGCTGACTTTAGAAAGTGAATAGGACTTTACTTTGTTCCTTCAGAATAGTATTAATCCCTAACAAAGGACCTGAGCTAGGGATTTGTCTCCTCACAGCCCCCTACCAAGTGTGTAACTAATTACTGGACCACTGAGGCTCTGCCTCAGTTTTCTTTTAAAAAAAAAAGATTCGGGCCCTCCCTGGTGGCGCAGCGGGTTAAAGCACAGCACTGAGAATCTGAGGCCGCTTCCGCATGAGTTCGATTCCCGCCTGCCGCCGGCCCCGGAGGAGACCACATGGCGAGCCAGACCTCTCCTGACCCGCCCGCTGCTCCCCTCGGCAGTGGACTTCGTCGATCTGCCTGTTCTGCTCCCCACTCTGTCTCTGGTGAATCCTCTCACCCTCCGCATCTCTGGCCTGAACCCCAGTTCTATATGAATAAATAAATAAATCTTTAAAAAAAAAATCACTCCACTTGGATCTTCTAGTATCAACTTGTACACTGCCTTGCTAAGATAATGACCTAATTATTCAAAGGTTTGAACTTATACATACAAAAAAACTGTAAATTAATCTAAGAAAATCCAACTAGCTAGAGGAATAGCCCCAATATTTCGAGCAATAACCCTAACAATCTGTTCTTGCTTTGTTTTTTCTTTTTTCTTTCCTGTCTCACACTCCCTCCTCTTTTAGTACTTCCAAAGAATACCTCCAGGGTAAATTCCTAGCCCTCCAGCCCTTGTCTCAAGCTCTGCTTTGGAGAATCAGAACTAGTATCTCTTACCTACCATAAGACCTAATTCATTTAGGAGCTAAATAGTCTTTTTATTATATGATATTTTTCCTCTACAAGAAAACACATTTCTGTACCTGCATGTATTGCTCAGTAAATGTTAACTGACATGGTGAATTACCATTTACTGTATGAAGGAGTTACTTCATTCTTGTTCGTTCTGCTTGGGCATTGGGGAAATCTCCCCCCACCCCCTCCTTTGACTTCCCCTCCAGCTGGACAAGCTAAGAAAGAATTGTCAGAGAGATTGGTGGGAGAAAAGGCCAGATTGGATTAAACAGCTATGGAAAATTCAGGAGGTTGTCATTCTGAAATAAATGGATTTATATTCTGTGCTGGGGTGGGGATAGGGATGGGATTATATTCTGTGCTAGGGATGGGAGAGATGCAGCAAGGAATCATAAAACATAAGGCAAAATCTTTCCTCTAGATGTTTGCTCTGCCTTAAGCGGTTTTCTCTGATAAAAAGATCATTCCAGGAAATGACCCTTATCTAGCTAATCTTCATTCTTTAAGGTAACTTATCCCAAGACCCTCAAGACCTGGGGTCTCCTTATTTCTAAGGTGACTCCTTATATACTAAGGTGACACATAGTGGGTAAAACCTACTCTGAACACCCTAAAAAAACAGTCCGTCCCGCCATTTCTGAGGAAGCTGATCCTACAGCATTTTGATTCATTGCCATGATAGGAGTCTGTGAATCTCTCAGAATACAAACCATGATCAGAAGGAATTGTGTGTGTGTGTGTGTGTGTGACAAAGGACTTTAAAATGATAATTGACTTAATTAAAACACAATTGACTAGAAAATTTGCTCAATTTTGCAACATGCACTGTTTTAGAATTAAAACCAGAATTGCCTAGTAATAATGCTACACTATAATATATTAGACTGTAAAGATGCTTCACATAAATAACACCTATTTTAATATCCATATACATGATAATGTTAAAAATTTTTTCTCTGGCAGTGTGATGAAGTTGTAATTATACCTAAGTAGGTCTAACTGAATTGTTCTCTTTTCATAAAAGGAAACATTTTATGGAGTCCCTTACAGTCCTTCTAAGATCTCCCACATTTGTATTTATTTCAATTAATTAAAGACTTCATCAATTTAGAATTTTAATTTCAGGGAAATTGTGAATTGTTTTCCAGTCCTCTACCCTTCAAAAAGTCTATTTCTAGACCAAAATAATCTAATTCCTCAAAGAACTTGGATTGAAGAAAATATGATATCGTTAGGCTGATAATCCCATTCAACTATACTTTTCTTGAGTATTATTTTATATAAAAATATTTTCAATCTAAAACAGAAATTAAGATTACTATGTGCTGGAGCAAACGTGCCCTTCAACTTGCACTCAGCCATAATTAAAACCTCATGGGTGCACGAACAGTACCATTATAAAGACAACCAAAGAAATGTCTAAATAGTTGCCAGTGACCATAATAAAGTAAAATCCTTGTCTTTGTTCATTCATACTGACACCACGTCCAATTATCAGAAAGGCAAGTGTGAAAAAGCAATTTATTTAATTCCATGATATTTCTTATGAAGAACACAAATAAGAGATCAGTGGAGCACAAGAGAGGGAATAGACTGAGACCTTATTTCATATTCTGCTGCTCATTGATCACAATCCATTCTTTTCAAAAGCTTTATTTTTTATTTTTAAACCCATGGTTTTGCATTTAATATGCAGAGAACAAGCTGTGGAAACTCAAGAGTTCCCTATTGGCCACCATAACAAAGACATCTTTGATATTAACATAACCCTTAATTGATGAGAATTTGTAAACAGGAGAATTTGTAAACATCTTTATTAACACATAGTTTAAGTATAATTTATGTATTTTTATCTTATTAAAAAAAATTCCCTAGGGCTCGTCAAGACACATCTCTACTTTTTCTTTACTACAGTTCCCTCTTCTTTTTTTTAAACAATTTAAGAATTTTCTTAACATTTTTATAGATCCATGAAGCAATTTAGAAGTTTTCCAATTAACAATGAAGCAAATCCTTAAACCAAAATAGTTACCTAATGCCCAAAGAGCTAGAGTTACCAATATTTTCTCTTATCAATACTACATTTAAGTAGTGAAACAAAAAAGATTACTCCCTGCTTAGCTTGAATCAAATTCCTCTTGCCCAGATGCTCAGAAGTCCTGAATCACTTCCTCTGTGATCATCTTGAGGATGCAAACATCTCCTGACATCTGCCAGGGCTCCTCCTGGATCATCAAGTGGGCCAGAAGCTGTTACAGGGCTCCAGGGTTTCAATAAAAGACCCCGCATTCCTTACCAATATGATGATTTAGGGGCTAATCTAATTACTGCACATAAATGCCAAAGGTATGTGCTCAGGTAGCTGGCCAAAGAAAGAACTTTAATATGGAGCCAGGTGAGCAGGTGATAGGAACCTCGAGACTCAGATCTACCTTGGCAGGTAGCTCTAACTGGGAAAAGTAGACGTTTATAGCATGCTTTGCAAAGTGGGACTTGGTGAGTAGCTGAAGAGCACAGAAATGGAGGCTTAGCAGGAGATGAGTGGGTGAGGCTAACAGGGGACAGGCTAACAGAGGGCAGCGCTGGCTAAGGCCCTTGGTGTTAGTGAGCGCTTGCCCGTTGTGGGCTGGGTCTGAGCCTGGACATCGTGGACAAACCGTCTACACCTTGAGGCGCTAGGTGTTATCTGCAGAATCAGGACCGCTTCGGAAGAACAGGTTGGTCTTGGTGTGATATATTAACTGATTCATCTAAATCAGTGGAAAATAGAAAGCAGCTTGGCTTGATAAACAGGTAAGCAAGTAGTTTGGGGGGCGGATTTCAGCTTTGGCAGGCTGGTTTCACTGTGTTATAGGCAACCGCAGGAACTCAAAGAAAGGATGAAAAAGCTTAGGTTCCTTTGCCATAATACACAATCTGAATCATAGGACGTTGTCATTTTATAGGTTTCAATGATTGAATATCAATAATTTTATGCAGTTTACCTGATATTTTTTAAATGACATTTTATACTAAACATGAAAATGTTTTAGAAGGGCCTCTCTCACCCAGAAATCAGCAAATTGTACAAAGAGAACTGTTCTTTGAAAAGAAAGAGGGAAGCAAATTCTGATGCTCCCATTATAAATGTATACATGTAAATATCTAACAATATCCAAGACTTCACACCTTCATAGCCTATAATTTTCAGATTCCATTCTTCTCACCCAATACCTCATAGTAAAGCCAGGGTGTTAGAAACTAAGTTCTGGGTCTTATAAATTTTTCATGCTCAGAAAGATCTCCACCTACTGAACTCTTACTCATTTTTTAAGACATGTCAAAACCACTTTTTTGTGGTATTCAGTGTAATTTCTAACTCCTCAGTGATTTAGAAAGACTTTGAATTTAACTCGCAAGTAATAAATTTCTATCATTGGTGCTGGCCCTGGCTTATTCATTAAGTTATATCTCCTCTGTGTGAGCCTGGCTGTATGTGCTTTTCTTTAAACTTTCTACACCCAACACTGAGTAAACAGGCAACAAAGTTTCCCATCGAAGTTCAGCTTCATCTTTGTGTTTTACCCTTTATCCAGCCATATCAATGTTCAGGTTCTAGCCAAGTAATGGAGTATTGATAGTATTTAGAAATGTGAGAAGGGATAAATATAGATAACCTATGAAGGTCAATAGCTTAGCTCTGAAAATATTGGACTGTCAGTTACCATAGAATGTATATTTGTACTGAACTTGCACACTGACAAGGCAGTAAGCCACCAACTTTCTGAATACTTTCCCAGTTGTAGATGTTCAACTGCAGCTAATGCTCTAATGTACATTTGACATTCTAGTAAGTCCTAGATTAAATTGATAATACCCAAACAACTGGCCAATATTTGTGAAGTGATTTGCAGAAATCGGTAGAGATAATTCAGTAAGTAGGAGAAAGAACTGTGGTTTGTGATATCTATTGAATGCCAGACTCTGCACGGTACCTGGAGTTAGTTCTCTGGAGACTGAGGTGGTCATTGTGGGCAATTGACAGACTGGGTTATGAGCCAGGGGCTCTCTCACTCTGGGCCCCTCTGCTTCCTCCTGCACAGACTGCCTTCTAAGTCTCAGCTGTTGGATTTCATTATATTCCTTGACTGCTTCTCTTTATCAAAGATTATATCCCATGTTTTGCAAATCTGAACATCTAGGAATCCCTGAAATTATCTTGTGCAATAATAAAATTAATTTGCCAATTTGTATAATGATAATGTAATTGGACCTTGAATCTTTAACTTTAATTTTATTACATGACAAAATGCAATAACCAGAATCTGACCTGTGTGGTAAATTTATAGCATATTATGTCTCAGTACTTCTAACTTTATTTCAAGGCTTGCGTTTGTTTGAACTGTCGAATTATAAGAAATATATTTCAAAGTAACACGTGAAAATATCAGTAGTAACATCCAAAGACACACAAAGCAAATGATTAGTACTTTCTACATAATATTTTCTTTATTTCATGGCATCCTAAGTACTTTAAATATAGCCTAAATTTTAGCAGTTCAAAGTCAATTTGTTCCATCATCTATCCCGTAAGAGAATATTTTAAAAGAATATTTTAGGCCCTCCATGGTGGCGCAGCGGGTTAAAGCACAGCACTGAGAATCTAAAGCTGCTTTCGCATGAGTTCAATCCCCGTCTGCCCCAGAGGTGACTACATGGTGCGGCAGACCTCTCCTGGCCCACCCGCTGCTCCCCTCAGCAGTGTACTTCGTTGATCTGCCTGTTCTGCTCCCCACTCTGTCTCTGGTGAAGCCTCTCACCACCCCTGAACCTCTGGCCTGTACCCCAGTTCTGTATGCACAAATAAATAAATCTTAAAAAAAAATACTTTAAAATAGTATATGTACCAAGGTGTAAATAACCTTAATGTTGACTAACTTATATTAAGTGTATACTAAATTCACGCATTCATTCAGAAGTGTGAGCATGACGACTATGTATTGAGCAGCTGTTTGAGGGTTTGCCAGCTCTAGAGGACTCGCCCCTGGAGAGGAAAGCTTCATTTACAACTTGGGGAAAATGGCACACCCACAGCATGAATTTATTGAGTGGGAACCCATCTTGCAAAATATATACATACAATTCAGTTGGGACAAAAAAAATAAGGGCAGAAAAGGAACTTCTAGGAGGCTGGGGGTGGGAGGGGCCTGAGGAGGGATGGGAAGGAGGCCATGGGGAGAGTTCTGGAGAAGGACTAGCCCTCTGTCTGCAAGGCCGGTAGCTGCTGCCCCTCAGATCAAGAGCCCCTTTGACTCTTGCCAAACTCCAGAGAGGGCTTCAGGGCGATGCGCAGGGTATCAAAAGTGTATAGACTCACATAAACGTTTGGCCTCTGTGCTACTTTTCGAAGGCATATTATCAGGAACACCTGTCTGAAAGTGTGAATTTAGACTGAACGTCTCAGCTCCACCAAGTGTCTACCTTCCCCAGCCTTTGTATATCTGT
The DNA here is from genome assembly GCF_000260355.1 of Condylura cristata. NCBI lineage: Eukaryota > Metazoa > Chordata > Mammalia > Eulipotyphla > Talpidae > Condylura > Condylura cristata. The sequence goes on along the minus strand of NW_004567119.1, from coordinate 13,592,637 downwards.
TTATAAATATGCACTTAATAAGTGCTTGCTTTTTAGATGGCGATTGCTCTATCCAAGTTGCCCCACCTCTCCAGAAGTCAGGGTCAGGACAATGTCAATATTTATGACAGCAGTATTCTGGACCATATGACTTAAACGATTAAAGAAAGGACAGGGAATGGGATGTCTTGGCAAGGAAGTCCCCTCTCAGGACAGGTCACTTCCTGAAGCCCAAGGGTCACAAGGAGTCAGCCAGGTTCAGATCTGGCCATAGAGAATAGCAGATATAAGAATACTTGTCCCTTTTTAGAAAATTCTAAATTTAATTCTAAAATTAATTCCAAAGCCAATTTGCAAAAACATACAAACAAACCATCTATGTAAAAATGTCAATTTCTGAATCTCCTTTAAAAGTCTGTTGAAATTGTGTGTTCAGAGTGACTTTCTATTTGTTGCAGAGTGACTTCATATTTGCTCCTGAATTTTGCCTGTCTACAACAGGGCCACGTGAGGCCTCATTTTGCCAGCACGTTTGTCTGTCCACACAATTGCGTAACTTCTCTTCCAACACAGCAGAGATAACATCTGGACTTTGCTTGGTGTAAACAGTGCCTTACCTGCTAGCATGCCAAAATTCACAGAAGTATGGAAAGAGAACATGAGTGTTACCTCAGTTGCAGAGCTCTTCCTGAGGCCAGTGAAGTACCACCAGAGTAGTTCTGCCTATAAAACGGTACCCTCAAGTCGGGGCCGAGGGAGGGCGCCGTGTCCGCTCTGCTTGTATCGAAGCTGAGCACCGCTGCCACAAGCAAGTGCAATTCAGCCAAACAAAACCTTAAAGTTAAATAATACAAAAAGATTGCATTTGACAGGAATAAATCTTTTATTTTCAAAATGTAATTTTTGAACCTTTTGAAAGCTGCTGAGAGAATAAGGAAGATGCCACTTGTGAATTGTTTCCAACTGCCCATTCTGCTTCAGATATTAGAAGTGAGTTATGGTCTGGATCTGTTTTTTTAGGATTATTTTTGATGAAACAATAATTTGTTTTTCTCATTCCAATCAAACGACAATGCAATGTAATCTCCAAAAGAGATGTATATTGAAGTGGCCACCGACTAGCTAACTAACTCTACTTAACTAACTCTAGTTGCCGGTGCATTCCAGAAACCAGGTTTCTCCCCCACAGCTGAGAGAAGCTAGCCCGTCTGTCCAATACACTCTTTTCTCTGTTTAGAAATAGAGGCTTCATCATGTCTCACAGTCAAAACTACATGGCCTGCACTGTAACCTGCACTGTTTATTTCTAACTACAGTTTGGGAAAAGGTGGCCCAGAGAATTGAAAAATGTTGCCTAAGTGTGCTTCTAATTAGAAGTGGAAATAAGTCAAAAAACGTCTAAAAGGCTTATGGCTACCAGAATACCATGTTACTCTGCTTCACTGAAAGGAGATGGGATTGATCAAACAAAATACATGGCATTAGTTTGGCAAAATAGTTATTTATTGCTTGTTTATATATTTTTTTTGTTCCTAGGAGGAAAAGAAAATATCCAGGCAATTTATAATTTTATAATGCACTTTTAATGAATATGGGGAAAAAACTGTGGCTGAATAATCTTAGGCAGTAAAAGAGAACTGGTAGCAGGAAAGTGAGTGGGCGAAAATCTGATTAAGCCAGGAATGAGATTATTACAATGCATACAGTGAGCACCTAATCGGTGCCTGAGTGCCTCAGCTGCTTGATTAATACACTGCAGTTGAATTCATCATTTTAGATGGGGTCTGTGGCAGAATTTCCCTCATTGATTTAATAGGAGAAATAGAAGTAAAAATTTAATATAATCAAATGCTGACTCCAAGGAAGCATAGATCTTGCAAAATCTTTAAAAAAAACACTAAAACTGCCAAAGTTCATGGTATGTCCCAAGTTAGATGATTTGGGTTTAAAAATCCACAGAAATTTATCAAAGAATGTTTATTAAATAAGAAAAAAATTGAACAACCCTGTACTACAAACTATAGACCTCCTTCCTCTCATCAGAATCTTGATATTGCATCTGTTAAATGGACCTTTTCTGGCTTTATATTTTTAAGCTTTATTTATTTACGTATACAACAACTGTGGTGTAGGTCAGAGGTATGGGCTGGGGGTGAGAGGATTCACTAGAGACAGTGGGGAACAGAACAGGCAGTTGTACTGAAATACACTACTGAGGGGAGCAGCTGGCAAGACAGGAAAGATCTGATGCACCATGTGGGTCACCTCCCTGGCTGGGGATGGAGTTTATGCTGTAGTAGCTTCCAGGCTGGATAGCACTGTCTTTAACCCCTGCACCATCAGGGAGACGCATTTTCTGATTTTAAATATGGTAAAATAAACAAAATTTAGGGAAAAGCCCTATAATGAAGCAGTGGGTGGTTCTAGTTGAGTATTGCTGCTTTTATCTATGGGGCAAAAGTGGGGCTGGAGTTTTCATTAGAGAAGTAGGAATCACCTATCAGCCAAAGTGGAAAGAGGACATTTGAATTCATTATGTGTGACCTCCTTTGCCACATAGATAATAAGCCCAGTTTCCATAGATGTCTCCACATGGCACAGAGTAACGTGCACAATGTCCCATCATGCCCTGGCTCTCAAGGTTTAGTTGGATTTCTCCTCCCCCCCGAGGTCCTCTCCTAGCACTATCAGTCCATAGTGAAATCAAAGTTCCATGATCTTAGAGGGCCTATTATTTACAAAATTCACCTTAGAAATGTTTGCTTTGTTTCAGTCTCTCAAAGGGAAGGCTATTCACACCAGTTTGTCTGGCTCACTGCAGATCCTACAAAGCTGTGTGAATTTTATTTAAAGATACTACACAATTGGGGTCCTCCCTGGTGGCACAATAGGTTAAGACGCAGCACTTCAGGCAAGCCACAGCTGCTTCAGTGTGAGTTCAATGCCCGCCCCAGAAGTGACCCCCATGTCGCGGCAGACCTTTCTTGTTTTGCCCGCTGCTCCCCTCAGCAGTGTACGTGGTCAATCTGCCTGTTCTGCTCCCCACTCTGTCTCTGGCGAATCTTCTCATCTTCCCTGCACCTCTGTCCTGTATCCCCAGTTCTGTATGCATAAATAAATAAAAACCTTTTAAAAATTAAAATAAAATAAAAAGATACTGAATAATTGAATTGATTATATAAACTGCTTTGTTTGTGATGCTAAAAGGAAGTAATAGACTTTGAGACCAAATATGACTTTCAGGATTGAGATAATTGTACTATCTTTTTATCTAAATATCACACACATATGCATGTAGTTACAAATACTGTCAATTTGTATAAAAGTCATCTCTAATTAACATTATCGACTAATTTATAATAACAGTTGCCAGCAGAGCCTGAGCTTATCACATAGGAGATACATTATTTCATTAAATCTTTGCAACTACACTGTGAGATGCTATTATATTGAACATACAGAAGAAATGTCACCTTTGAGAAATCTGGTGATTTCTCATGGTTACAGTCACAGACTCAGGATCTGAGCTTGAGTTTGAGTTTGTTGAGGCACAGAGGAAATCATGACACCATTTTGGGTCCCTGTAGGCTATGAATCAAACAAGTCCCTGAAAAATAAATTAAATGAAAAGGCAAAAAATAAATTTAATATTAACTTGTTTACCATCTGTAAACACGGGAGAGAAGCATGGACTGAGTCGCTTCTCTTGGCTTTAGATGCCATCTTAAATATTTAAGGTATTGGCCCTCTCTGGTGGCGCAGCCGTTAAAGCAAAGCACTAAGAAGTAAAGGAACTTCTACATGAATTCGATCCCCAGCCCGAGGTGACCACATGGCGTGGCAGACCTCTCCTGACCCGCCCGCTGCTCCCCTCAGCAGTGTACTTCGTCAACCTGCCTGTTCTGCTCCCCACTCTGTCTAGTGAATCCTCTTACTTCCCTTGCATCTCTGGCCTGTACCCCAGTTCTGTATGCACAAATAAATAAATTGAAAAAAAAATTAAGGTAAGAAAAGGTGGCTGTGGAAGAAAAAGGAAATTCAGTTAAGGAGTTCACCAAAGAAGACACTACCGGCCCATACACCATAACTACAACCACAGACCACGGAACAGATTTCATTTTATAGGAAAGACAGAACCCTGCTCTCTCACTGATTGCTGAACCAATTGCATACATCAGTAGCAACCTCTCAGCAATGCTGTAAATACACATCTGCCAATATATTGTGGCTTTCATTTTGTCAACTGCCTTGGTGTCTGGTTTGAAAAATCATGTTTGTCTTGCTGGCAATGAATGTTTGCTTTGTATACAGCAAATGTTTATAATGGCTATAGTAGTGTAAAGAATAAGGTTTTCTCAACCCTTTTCTGATGACTGGATATGTCTGAAAATAAATTGGCGAATGTCAATGAACAGATGATCATAAATTTTTTATTGAAATTTTATATGAGAGTGTTCACAAGAGAATGACGACTATCTTCCTAGTTTTAGTTAGCTGCAAACTGTACTTTTGAGATAAAGAAACAAGCAATTTGTGAAAAGTTGACCAGAAAAAGGAGGTTGAAGGCTATTGGATGATAAAGAAGTAACTGAAGATAAGTGTTAGCTCAACAAAGCTTGTTTGCAGATTATCCTGGTGACACCTCTATGCGAAGTCTGTCTCCAGTAAATGAGTTTATTTCTTGCCACCTGCAGAAAAGAACAACAAAAAATTTGCACTTACAACTTCTTAATTCAGTTCAAAGTATTTTTTCAAAATAATTTTTATTTGGGGAAAACATATCCTGGCTTCCTTCATTATGGACTGCTTCGTTGTCCTTTGTATTTATTACATAACTGTGTATTTCAAACACACACACAGAGGATAATTTATTCACTTAGCTTTTCTATTGAAAACTCCATGATTCCTTCTGGAGAAAGGTTATAGTAAATTAAAAGACCTTTGAATTTTTCTTTGTTAAAAACAAAAACATTCCTGTTATAACCAAATACCCACATAAAAATTCATCAAGGTGAAAAGAGAGGTTAACAAGTTTCTATCTCTCAGAAATAAGCATTCACTTGAATAATATTGTCCCCCAGCTTAACCATATCTAGAAAAGCAAATTTTTAATTTCCAATGATTTTAGGCAAATTTTCCATACTTCTATTGAAAAATGATGTTGGTATGTATGTATCTGAAAATTGCTAATTGCAATTCTTCAAGCACAGAAAAGACACATATCCTAACAGGTGAGAGTGACCAGGTAGAATGGGCCTCCCTGAAAACATTTGGCGAGAGTTTCTCTGTGATGCCCAGAGCAGACTTCTCTTTGGTATGTGGAATTAAAATCCAACAAAACCTGATAGGTTTCAGAGAAACTGGTACTGTTTCTTAAAAGAATGCAGATCACCTAGATTTGAGAAATCTAGAAATCATTACCTTCTTCTTCTTTATCAGATAAACCCACCTTAAGGCAGTGCAAATAGCCAGAGGCAGAGCTTGTCACAGGAAGTCTCCCCTTCTCACCCGGGAGACCCCTTCTGTCTTCTTGACAACCAGACCCCAGTCCCAACTCTCAGTTCTAAATAGAAAGCTAGGGTTTGTCCCTCTTCCTTTAGAGGACCAAACCTTCCTACTTATGCTGTTAGGCTGGGTCCTCACTTCCTACTCCTATGTCTGATGTTCATTTGTTTGCCAAAGAAGAATCCAAGAGAGCAAGGAAATTCCACGCCCACCCCCACCCCCAAACCAGCATTTTTACTCTACTGAAAATCTCCTTTACAGACAGGGATGACGATCTCTGAGCATCAGCTATTCTTCTCCCCCAGGTCCTTGGCCCTTGCTTTTCAGAGCGTGTGGGATGCGCGTCTCTTGAGCAATTCCTTCACAACTTTAGAGATTTTGTTCAAATTTCACTCTCGCAAATGTGCCTACACTAACATCCCGACTTACTCTGAAAATGACACCATCTCTCCAACACAAGACTCTTGAGCTTTTCTGTCATGTCTTATTTCTCTTTCTTCCCTCCCACATACCATGTTCTAAAGCATCAAATAACTGACTCACAGATAAGATTTTAGTGTCATCTGCTACGCTGAAGCCCAGCATAAACAAGGATTTTGTTTTGTTCATGAATGCATCCTACACAATCAGAAGCAGTTTCTTGGTCACATCAGGTGTTAATAACTTTGCTGGATGAACATAATTAACCTGGGGAATTTTATGCTAACTGCAAGTACTGTTGATTTACTGATAACGTTACCCCAGTATTGGGTTTATGCTGGGACATCTCTATCCATGAATTATTTATTGCCATTGTAATAATATTTATTGTAAAATTTGCCATCTATTTTGTCTATGATTCAAAAGAGGTTTACTTTGTCCATAACCTTAATGGTTACCTTTGAAAGATAGGAAGAACCTAGGCTTTAACGTCAGGCTAAGAATTCTTGTAGTTGCCAAGCAACTCCATACCTTTTCTAGAAACCTCAGTGAAAATCCAACTGATTTTACCCAGCATGTGTACTGGTGTCTAGAACTGCTGCAGCAAATTGCTATAAACATGGTGGCTTCAAACGGCAGAGATTTAGTCTCTCACAATACTCCAGAAGTTCTGAATCAGGGGCTGAAAGTGCTATGATTCCCCCAAAATGCTTGTGGGTAGAACCCTTAAATACTCACATCTTTAAAGACTCAATTTCCAGATCAGGATACACTTTCTAGGTGGACATGCCTTTATGGTAGACATTATTCATCCACCTCTAGGGTAGAAAACCCACATGGGAAAATGTTAAAATAATATATGTTTTATTATCCTTCATGGCTTGTGATTCTTTAGTTTGATATTGAATTGCATGAGCTTTGTGTTATTGGCTTATGATTTTCTTTTGCCCTCCTTTGTGTAAGAGACACCAATTATACAACTTATTATACTTCTTTAGAATTGTCTATGAAGGTATGGAAATACAGATGAATCAATATTTTTGTTCTAACTGTTGCAAAGCAGGTAGATTTCTTCTAAATGTTCTATTGCACAAATAGATAAGAGCTCAGAGTTGAAAAAATTGATAGGAACTTAATATTGCTGGTAGACTGGAGAATTTGACCCTGTCCAGGTAACCTTGACCCACAATGTCATGCATTATAAGGACACTGAATTTTGCAATTTCCTAGCCCTAAAAGTTAAGCATTAGAGGAGTTCTTCCCCCTACCTTGACCAATTAACAGGAACATGTTCAATACTGTCAGGAAAACTACAGCAGTGTTTAAACAGAGGCTGTTTTGCTAAAGGACAGGCTGAAGCTGAGTGACAAACAGAAACCGCCCACAGACTAAGCCAATAGTAGATCATAACGGAACTGGAGCAAGTCACTCAGCAGCAGATTCACAAAAACCTTCCGTTTTTAGAAGGCTGAGCACACCAGCGGGGTATGGGCTTTTTAAATATATACATAATTAACATATATCCATGACAGAAGCAAATTGTTGAGTTGTTTGAAAGCGATGTCCAGATGTTGTCTTGCCACTCCTTGCATCACTACTCAAATAATGGCGAGATAAAATAATCATGAACTCTACTCCTCTACAGTGAGGTATTTGGATGGTTTAAACTGGTTTAAGTCTAAAGCATCCAAAGTTTGTATTCTGAAATTAACAATATTTTTCTTCTAAAACATATTTGGAGTTACTTTTAATAAATCATTATTTTATTTTCCATGACATTACAAACGTCAGGGTTTCATCTTTTTTATAGTTTGTGTATGTGTTTGTCTATAATAGCTTCTTTATCTCTATCCCTTATAATGCTGTAATGTACATGGGGTGCATATATCTCTTCAATTTACTATTTGAATATTTTTGGAATAAATGCGGCACAGTGGATCATATGGTCTAAAATTTGTAAACTAGCATTACTTTTTTTTAAATACTCATATATGCAGGTTCAGCAGGATCAAATTTTTATTATAAAAAACTAAAATTATTTGGAAAATATAATACATAGGAACTGCTTGATTAAGACACATTTTTTTTGTCTTTATAACTGGCACTGATTCAAAATATACTACTTTATACACTGTATAAAATTCTTAATGTTACGCTCCTAATGCAAATGCAAGATCAGAGAAATGGTTGTTTTTCTATCCATTCTCTTTTTCATCTATTTCATTTATCAGTAGCAACAAAGAGTGATTTTCTGCAGATGCTGCTACTTGTACAGGTGTAGGTGATCATGATGATTTAGAATTCCAAACTCTCACTGGATTTGGTTTTGTCATTCAAGTAGTTACATGTGTGTGTGTGTGTGTTCATGAGGTGATAATAGAAGAAACTTGAAAATCTATGTTTTGATAAATACACTTCTGTTCATCAAGCTGTAGTTATTGCTAATGTGATTGCTTAACATGCATAGAAGGTTGAGATAACAAAGCAGAAAACAGGTCACTATTAAAAGGATATACTAAACCTTTATTTCAAAACAGAAGATGCCACACTAGACAGCGAAGAGGAAATTAATATTTACTAAAGTTAATAATAGGGCAGAAATGCGAGTGCAGTATTTTGAAGACAAAGAAGGAGAAAAGCAAGTTTCATCTTAAAGGAAAAGAGAGAAGGTGCTATCAGATCACTGTAGCATAAGCAAATATAATTATATTCAAATGTCAAAAGAGGAACAAGTTTAAGCAAATAAAAATTGTTTTGTGTTTCTCTGGTAAGGATAAGCAAGCAAAAGGGGTGGTTAGCTTGCCTTCTTTCCTTGTTTCCTGCTTTACTCTTTCTTGTATGGTGCGAAGGCGCTCAGGGGAAGTAACGATGTGGGCCAGGAATTAGAGGAAGTAAAACAGAAAGAAAAACATTCCATGAACTTCAAGAAAATTTCTAGCTATGTCTGAACCTTAGCTAAATTGTGAGAAGAAAAAAGTGTAGTTTGGGGAAACTCTTCTCTTTCCTTGGACTTTCTTCATTATTTCTGCCACAGGTACTCCCTCCGTCTGATCCTCGCTGTCTTTATTATTGACCCCTGTCCACACAATCCCAGCTCTTCCTAACGGCCAGTAGCCAAGTGTGAAAGGGTCCGTTACTCTGCCTTCAGTGCCAAACAGTGAATAACTGAGAACGAAGCCTGCTCGAGCCACGAATAAATGAACTTCTGCTTCGTCAGGGTTCCACATGGGATACGGGGTGATGGTAGGAAGAAGGAAGACAGTAGAGAAGGGAATACTGTCAGCTATTAATTCTTTCAGGAGGACCTGAGACTTTTAAGACTGTGGCTGAAGTTGCAATTTAGTCTCAAGAATATATCTTTATAGGGAAATTCATGTATCACGGCAGTGAAACTTCCTTCCCTCAATTTTTAATTTGTCGATTGGGGACATCTTCCAAGGACCTTGTTTATATCCCTTGGACTTTCTTAGTTTGCCTACATATAAAACTAATTTCAACTTGTAGTACTGAATTTCTGAGTAAATATATGTAACTATGCTTATGGTTAATGGTTTTATACTTATAAAATATGTCAACTAAGTGGGTTTTCAGTAGCTATATGCAATTCCCATTTGTGTCACAAGGTGGTGCTATCTATACACCATATGCATGGTCTCTGGTTTCTTATTTAATGCAATAAATTCTAAGAATTTTTCATTTTCAAGTAATAAGATGAATAAATGTGGCCTCTTTCTTTTTGAATTTGATATATTTTCAGCAATCATTTATTCTTGAGGAGATGTTTTCTGGTGATTTTTTCTTTTCTTTTCGTTAATGACTGTTTCTGCTAGAAACAGCCTCATCTGTTAATAAGAAAAAACTTCAACCAAAAAAAAAGACCTCTTTACCACCCAAATTTCACCAAAAGTGCATTTTGACTCAAATTTGTGTAAAAAGAGAAGTAAAACTGGGGCCCTCCCTGGTGGCGCTGCGGGGTAAAGCACTGCACTAAGAAGCGAAAGCCACTTCCGCATGAGTTCGATTCCCGCCTGCCCCGGAGGTCACCACATGGCGTGGCAGACCTCTCCTGACCCGCCCGCTGCTCCCCTCAGGAGTGTACTTTATCAGTAGGCCTGTTCTGCTCCCTGCTCTGTCTCTGGTGAATCCTCTCACCGCCCCTGCATCTCTAGCCTGTACCCCAGTTCTGTATGTACAAATAAATAAATCTTAGAGAAAAAAAAAAAAGAAGTAAAACTGAAAACTAAGCAGAATTTTCTGGTGAATTTTCTGGGTATCAATCAACGTGTGAGGTATGAAAACCATAGATACTTACAAGTGTCTTTTCCATTTTGAGAAAATCCTTTCCTGTAATATATATTAATACTATTATTATGTTATGCTATGTATATATTGAATATACTGCAGCCTAAGCAACTGTATTCATTTTTAAGTGTCACAAAAAAAGGGAACAATTTGAATAAAAACGGTTATATTTGTATATACTTGTTTCATTCTATAGTAGCTTCTCATCAACCCATAAATGTCTGTAGCTGGTCCTGCCAACATTTTTGGTTTGCAGATCATGTGTTTTATGAGGCAAAACATAGCAACACAAACATTTAAATTGCCCCCCCCCCCGTTTTACAACCGCAACTGCTGTATTTTATATAAAGGCAACAAAATGAATATAGTTATTGATGAAAATTGGATATATCCCCCACGGACTTCAGCTGACTGCGATTGCCAGTGGACCAGATGGAGAAATCAAAAGTCTTTGCTGAGAAAGGTAGGGAAGGAGAACAATTCTCAGAGTGATCATGGCTGCCATTTCTAAAGGCAAAGAGGGATTACTTTGTTTTTCCTTCGGGAACTTTGTTGTTCAGTATAATTTGTATGTAAGTTATGCAATTCAGGAAAAGATTTTTATATGTGAGGGGGTCAAAACTTGTTTTGAAATTTTATTATATGTTAAAGTATGGCTTCTGTTTTTCTTTCTTTGGTTTCTCCTCATCATGTGCCTAGAGTTTTGTTTTTTCAAAATAACTTGTCTGATGCTCTTCAGAATGCTTGTGTGGAGCCCAGTGTTCCATGCAATATTCACTTGCTCTAATTACATACTATATTCAGACTATGCCCTTGCGCAAGTAAGGGAAAGTTTCCTGCTTTGCAGGCTGGTGGTATCACTAATTAAATCAATTGTGATGTTCCTCACATCATGTGTTTTTCTTGGTTCATCTGAAATACTACCATTTTAATAAAACTCCTTAAAAAACCTCCAAAGTAGCTGAGAATACTTCGATTATACACAGCAGCTGTCAAGGAACAGATCATTGTTAAAGGAGCTGATTTTTGACAGATGAACTTAACCTGAAACATGTATTTCAGGCTAATGTTTTCAACCCTTTGCTGTCCACTGATTTGTGACTACATTATTCCTTCCTTCCAAAATCTTCAGCCCCTATCATGGGAAGGGGGCCTGGTGCTCAGAGAGTGAGTTTCAGGTGAATCAGTTCTTTGTAACTGATGATTAAGTAGTAAACAAAAGGGCATTGTTAAATTGATTTTTTCTGATGAATGATAATAAGAATAGATTTTCATAACTTTCTGATTTTGTCCTTGGGAGTGTGCTGGTTAGTTTACTTATATTAGCTAACATGTATTTAAAGGAACAGCATGTAAGGCTACACAAAATTTTCATTAAAATTCAAGAGTTTTGAATTAGTAGAATTTCCCCCTTTCCTGCAGACTCTCTGCATGATGTGGTTATTTTACTGAAATAGTGTCCAGCATTTGGCAAATGTAACTGTGACCCTTTGTACATGCTCATAGATGCATTTTATATACCAGCATATATTCCATGACTTAGGTTAGTTAATTGATTGGAGATTTATTATTTTACTTCAGTTGGTTAATTATTCAAAACATTTAAACTTGTATAACTTATGTAATTTATTTTTAATATCTTTACAAAGTGAATTCACCCTTTCCAGACCATCAGTAATCTGTCAAATTAGGTTTATTAATATTGATTGGTAAGAACCAGTAAAGTGGACCTAAAATATGTATGTGATAGAACATACTCAATTTTTTTTTAGCTTTATCTGATTTCACTTTTCCATAGAAGAAATGAGAGTTTTTTATTGTTGGGGGGAGGCTTCATTACAGTTCAGAAGGTGAGATGACCTCTGTAATAGGATTAAAACAGGATTGAATGATAAGTAACACTTGAAACCTTTTAGAAGTAAATTAATGGTGAGCAGCTGAGGAGATAATACTTCTTGAATTGAAGCAAATGATATAAAAGTTAATCCATCTATAGCAGACACCACTGAGATCTCCTTTCTTAAATGAGAATCTTAGTGTTTTTAAATCCCTATTTCACCATTTACCATTACCACATCACTACTAAATTAGCAGAATAATAATAGCTAATATTCAGTGAGTACTTATGGTCTTTCAATGTGCCACCTCATCTGCCAGTATTTACCTTGTTTAATATTCACAACAAAAACCAAGAGGAAGAGACTTTAGGTCCCATGTAACAGAAGAGGAACAAAGCCCTGCAAAGGTTGAACAACTGGCTGAAGTCACACTAGTTACAAGCTGAACTTGACGCCAGGTCTTCATTCCGAAGGTTTTCTCATTCTCTGAACCCCAATACAGTTCTACCCCAACAAAAGAATTCTCTATTTCTTCTGTGGAAAGGTGAAAACAAAAACTAGAAGAAAATGTGGCACATGTTAGATATTCACATGCTAACTTTAAGTCCAATTTTACTGGTTATAAACCAACACCAATAAACACAATTTGACAGATTATAGGTAGAACACACTTTCAAAAGAGATTTAAATATTTAACTGATAATACAACATTAAGTGTTTTGACTCATTAATCAACTAACGTAAAATAGATGTGATTGGAGCATTTGAGCTGGAAACTACATTCAACCAAAAATACATCATCACAAGATTAAGGTAAACTGGAGAAAATATAACTCAGTAGCAAGTATTCTAACAAGAAATCAGCCCACTATTATCCATGAGATTTTAGCAACACCAATTCTTCAAGAGGAAAGAGAATTTTAAAAATCAGGTCTATTTTTTTTAGGAGTATGAATTTTTATAAGCAACTCATCAAAATTCAGTTGATTTTTGAAATTGGAATTAACCACATAGTAATGTAATGGCAGCAATACATGCACACCAACGAAAACCTTTTTCTGAGAAGCATTAGCTCTCCTCACTGAAGCCATGTGGCCAACACTTGGTATGTTGATGTCTAAACTCAAGAGGAAGCTTGAGTCTTTCCCTGTTCCAAATAAAGAAGGTCACCTTTTGCAATGTGAATTGTGTTTTCTAAAGTGTTAAGGTTTCCTAACTCACTGCTATTATTTAATTATTTTGTGGTCAAACCTTAAGGACTCTTCGAAAAGATAAAGCTCTGTCTTTCAAAGATACCGCTGCCAACTCCCGCTGACCGAAAGACGTTTGACCGTGACTTTGCTATCTCCACTTCCTTTCATGGGGTACATAATATTGTTGGGAACCGGAGCCAAATCCGCAAGGTGATCTGGTTGGCGGTGGTCCTGGGCTCAGTCTCGCTCGTGGTGTGGCAGATCTACTGTCGCTTTGTCAACTACTTCACGTGGCCAACCACCACCTCTGTAGAGGTTCAGTACGTGGAAAATGTAGAGTTCCCAGCTGTGACGTTTTGTAATTTAAACAGGTAAAAATTACTCTTTTCATAATTGTGTTTATGACTTTTCTAGCTTAAGAATTTTTCATGACTGTAAGAGATTTATTATGATAACTAACATATGTAAAGCCATTGCAGTTCTTAAAACCTATTTAACTTGCAAATTTAACAAAGAAATTCGTTGATTCCTTCACTCATTTATTTTCCTTCTAGTCCTTCCTTAACTTTGCGCAAGTATACATGAGGCCATGCACCAAGCCTTGTGTTTACATGGATGTAAGTGTTGATACTTAGGGTTTAAAAGGTTTATTAGTTTGGGGCAACTTCATGTAGTCTAAGTATTAAAGGAGATGATTTCTAGGCGGAGATGAGGAAAACCTTGAAGAGGAAATGACGATGCCAAGATCTTTAGATGTGAAATGTTTTCATGCATACTTGAGGTAGTTAGTAGAGCAGGGTAAGCTTCACAGCTTGTGATCTGCACACACAGGCGAGGTTTAGAAGAACCCCACATTTGGCTTAATGCTCTGTGGCATGTCTTGAGCTCTTGTCTGTAAGACCTTCCAGAAAACTGCAGTCCATTGACAGCACACTCAGTGAGCTTTGGAGAGGGCGTCTTTCCTCAGAAGGCCCTTCAGACAGTCTTGTAATGGTTGACAGTGGACCTGAAGGGGTTGTAGGATTTCAACAGGTGGGAGAGTGGTGTGGCATTTCCTAAGATTCATTACTTTTCATCTTGTTAAACCATGAACAATTCTTTTAACCATCCTAGCTTCCTTTTTTGTAAATATAAAATTATACTTAAAAATTGTTTCATTTGATGAGATGATACAGTCATCCTTTCATCTCATTTCTGGGATTGTATCTTAGATGCTCATTATATAATTAGCATACATACCACACACGTATATTGCATCTTAGAGATTTTGTGATTCTTTGATAAGAAGCAATATTTTAAAACATTAAAGACAGTTTGTTAAATAGTACAAATTGTCATAAGCAACCCTTTCGTGGGGTTGATTTTGGAATCAGAAGCGGCACAGCATGTCTGTGTGACTATTAATATATATCAAGATGTAGATTAACACCTTGTTCTGTATCCCAAAGGGTATAACTAATACCCCTCGCCCCAAAAAAGATTTTCAGTACTATTGTCTCCTAAAAGGTCTGTGCTCTAACAAAAGCAAAGTTTAGTTGATGATATAGTTCATTAAAAGAAAACGCATTCATCATTTCCAGAATGGCAGTGTGAGGATCACCAAAGATTCTCTCCCCATGGAAATCACCTTAACTGGTAAAAGTTTATATTTCAAAAAACAACCACTTCAGGGTTAATCTCCAAAATAAATAAGGAACTCCTAGGATGCAATAACAAAAAGTCTAATAACCCAATTTTAAATTGTGCTAAGGATCTGAGTAGACATTTCTAGAAAGAAGACACACTTATGACTAAGAGGTACATGAAAAAATATTTAGTCACGAAGCTTCGAGGAAATGCACATTAACACAACAATTAGACATTGCTTTACACCTGTGATGCGCATGCATCTCTGTGCAAAGCAACTACTTGTGAAAATTATCCGAAAGGAATAAAGCAAATGAACAAATATTTATTTAAAGAAAAGCTATTAAATCTTAGTAAAAACAGCAAGCAACTGTAGAATGTAAAGAGAACTCCTGGGCACTCTCCTCCCCCTTATCTGTCCCAGCAGGACAGAAGCTACTCTCTAGCGAGGTACCGCTAACAGGACTCAACTCCCAGTTTCCAACCTAAGGTCACAGCTTGCCTGGGGAGACGGTCTAGCAACATTGCTCACCCAATTCATCTCCAGCTTACACAAGCCAGATTTCTGATGAGTAAAAGAAAGCAGGTGGGAACTTCCTTCCCCTGCGTGGCCCCTTCTTATAAGGAGGCTCTATCCCAGGCATGATAGAGTGAGATGCATAATCACTCATACCCAGTGTGCTCAAGGGTTGAGTTTCCACATTGAGAGAGGTTAAAATTGTCTCATAGGTAAATGCAAAGAGCAGACTTTTCTTCTCTATTTTCACTCTCCATAAAATGATCTATAAGCTATGTGTTCCTTGTTAATGGTGGTAGACTTGAATGTTTTGATGGAAGTCAGGGGAAGGCTGGGTCAGATCTTTGGCCACATGTAGTTTGAGACATTAATATACAGAAGAGGTCAGCTGTAGCCATAGTTATGTTACTAAATTATTTAAATAAATCCGTGTATTTTATCACTGTTTTTATTGCTCTAACATGTCTTCAATAAAAAGTTAAGAAAAATTAGAACTAAACAAGGTTTCTGAAAGAATAAGCTGAGGAGGATCCTGAAGTTCTAATTAAAGTTGAAAATAAACTCAGAGAAAAACACTTTGATTTTAGGCTGAACAATATGTCTCAAAGTATTCACATCCTTTGTTTCAAATACTGTTAGACTTTATCTGTTAATTCTTTGCCCTAGATTACGCTGCTGGTCCCAACTATTATTAGCATAATGAAAATCATTCTAAAAGGATATTTTAAAGTGCAGTCCCCTTTAACCTTTTTATCTATTGTATTTATACCTCCCACCCGTGGGATAATTCCTTCATTTCTCTGCATAATCATTTTGAAAAGAACACAGTGAACACTGTGTGAGACAGGCCTGACGTTAGCTGATGTAGGATCCCCAGTGGGAGATCCCAGGCTGTCAGTCATCTTAGAAAGATGAAGCAGGTGAGTTGTATTAACTCACAACAATGCAAGTGAGGAAACTGAGTCACAGTAAGATGGAGAAATTTACTCATGCTGTTAGAGGGAAAGGATGTCCTAAAGGAACCCTGCAGAGTTCTGTAGACTCCACCCCTGCTCCAGTGATTGGAAACTACAACTCCCAGCAATACCAAGGAGAGAACTGTGAGGACCCAAGGGCGGAGCTAAGCAGGCATTCTGGGACTTTGGGGATATAAGGGAGTGCTGTGAGGCACCTCTCTCTCTCTATGGACCTCTTGGCTCTCTCTGGACTGCGGGGCACTCTCTGGACTGAGTGGCACTCTCTGGACTGAGTGACTGGTGGCTGGTCATTTGGCTCTTGATGAGCCATCAGTATATTGAAGGTCCAAGTCAGCGGAGCTGGTAGGATGGTCTAGTTAGCTTGTTTATCTCTCTCTCTTTCCCTGGGTTGTTCCTTTTCTTTTCCCCTTTGTAAATAAACCCATTATTGACCCTTTCTGTGTGTGCCTGCAGTACCATTGTGTTTTAAGCACACAGGTGAGGACCCACAGACAGGCAGCCCAGTTCACACTGGGTTGCCCTGTAACAATGCTATGAATTGATTGCAACAGTCAGGGTTCAATTTGGGGCTAACGCTATGCTCCACTGCAGAACGTGCTACCCGTGAGGACTATTTACTTTCAAAAGACGCACTTTAGAGGAAGCGAGACAAGTGGTTAGTATGATGGCAGCTAGTGTTAGCTATTCGTTAGCCACATCACTAGATAACGAATTCAGCTTTTTTTTCAATTCAGAGGATCCCAGTGGGACTCAAATAGCCTTGACAAGTATCAGATACCATGAAAGACTTAATAGTGTCTCTAGAGAAAAAGCCAATGGAGGGTATTTACAGATTCTAGAAACTGCACGGTTGTTTTTGTTTTGTTTTGTTTTTTAATTTGGCCTTGCAATGTTCAGAACTGGCTAAGTAAGGTTTTATATTTATTTCATTCCCCATTTCTCATAGAGGAAAAGCAGTTTCTCTCTCTCTCTTTTTTTTTTTTGTCTGTTTTAAGATTTATTTATTTATGCTTACAGACCTGGGGTACAGGCCAGAGGTGTGGTGGGTGAGAGGATTCACCAGAGACAGAGGAGCAGAACAGGCAGATTTACCGAAATACACTGCTGCAGAGAGCAGCCGTTGAATCAGGAGAGGTCTGCCACGCCATGTGAATCAGCTCCCTGGCAGGGGATCAAACTTACTGCAGTGGCTTCTGAGAGCTTCCTAATCCGGCCTTTAACCCCTTGCACCACCAGGAAGGGCCCGCAGTTTCTCCTTTCTAAAAGAATGCAGGGTGAGTCCTGTCATTGCGTCGTCAAAGGTCGGGAACTGTTAGTGAATACGGTAGAGTGAAAGACCAAAGACCAGAGACATAAGCTAGCACTGAGCCCTTCTTGCCTTGTCCTTGTCACCAAAACGTCACCCAATGTCTAAAGACTCATAACACATCTAGAATCAGCAGTGCTTTGTACATGTTTCTTCTTTCATTTCCCCTCCTGCTTTGCCAGCTGAGGGGTGCGGGCTGGCAGAGTCCAGCCCCGCGTGGAGGGCACGGCAGGACACGTCACATGCACGCACACACGCACGCACGTGACAGCACACGCACTGGGACGGCTGAGGAGCGTCAGGGAATTCCACGCGCACCTTGGCGATGTGGATGGAACTCAGAGCAGCCGGAGAACCCAGGGCAGACAGCGGAGAAGGTGTGAGTCTACCTCAGAGTGGCTCCAGCTGGGAATGACTTCTCCCCTCATCAACATTAGGAATTACATGACTTTGAAGGAAATTAAGTTATTTGAGGACCTGCTGTATCATGTGTCCTGGGTTGTTATTTCATTTTCTTCAGTTGTATTTTTGTTTTTATCTTGTGTATCTGCTACCTTACTGGTACCTTCCTGAAGGAAGGTCCTGAGGGCTTTTCTGCAGTACAGGGGTTAAGTCTCAGCTTTATCAAACTATAAGGCAGCCACTGGAGTGCAAATTCCATCCCCAGCCAGAGAGCCACCCACAAGGTGCAGCAGACCACCCCAGTCTTGCCTGCTGCTCCCCTCAGCAGTGCACTTCAACAGGAATACACCTGTTCTGTCTTTGGTGAATCCAGTCACCCCCATCATCTTCACCCACCCCCCACCTTTGGCCTAGACCCCCATTTATTGTGTGCATAAATTTTAAAAATCTAATTAAAAGGAAGGGTTTTGTATGGCTTGTGTGAGAACAATTATGAAAGATACTATAAAGAAATGTAAAAATAAAACAAAGTTTGGCAGATAAAGTATTTTGCGGAACAAGGTCACAGGCAAACCACATGCCATCTGGGCCTTACACTACCCAGGCTGGAAATAAATTTTATTCTATAGTGTCAAGTAGTCAATTTGAGGTTAAAAAAAAAAAATAATAGCTTGATTAGGCTCAAGATTCCTCAGGTCTAAAATATGAAAATACCCGATTTTGAAAGGAATGCACTTAAACAACCCATAGTAATGCAAGACTAGATCGCTCAACAAAATAAAAGAAGTACAAGGTTCTTGCTGTAATAAAGGCAAATAGACTCCTTGTCGGATTGCCAATAAACCTGGGAAATGATGAGGCATTTACTTAATAAATGTTAACATTATTTGAGTTCAAGGCTTACTTCCAAATGTTTAAGGAAAAAATAATTTCATCAAAAATAGCATTTTTTGAGGTAGCATTTATTCGCATATACAATTCTATAAGAACAGAAACTGAGTCACACTCAGATGAAGGAATTTTCTAAGTCAAATAATTCATTGGTAGTAATAATCGGCTCCATGGGAGAAGCAAAATCAGTATGATTGAGACAGAATAGGAATTTACCATGGGGATTAGGGCCACAAACGTAAGAGTTGGTTAAGCATTCTGGAGATCTACTGCTGGGATTCCAGGGTTCTGCCAGAAGTCAGTGGGGTCAGAAGTCAGGAAGGAAAATGGATTTGAAGTGATGAAATCAAACTCTGGAATGTTATCTCCCCTTTCACCACTCCCGACTTGGTGGGGGGCAGGTGGCTGGCAGTTTCTCCAAGTTGCTCTCTCACTGCAGCCAGGCTTTGACGTGGGGAATTGACAGGAGGAGATATAGGAGCAGCGTCCACACCAACACAATGTCAACAGGTCAGCCACCATTTGTGTGAGCTACCACAGTCCTTTTGCCCTTGAACGTCAGTTTATAAACCAATTATATCCCAGAAAGGGCATGTTGGGAGATGTAACATAATCCCAACATAGCCAGAGAGTCACAGGACAAAGACACAGCAATGGCAGTCTTGGGATTTGATGTCAGGAAATGTGGCTTCTAAGTCTGTTCTTAAGAAATGTACTTTCTGATTTTCTCCTTTATGTTGGATATCAAAGACCCATTACAATGTATTCAGATTGAAGTATGTGGAAGTACAAGGTAAACATTGAGATATAACAAAGATCTCCTAGGAATCTTACTTTTCTTGAATGTATTATGAATGGTGACAACATAGGAGAAAGCTAGAGAAGTAGATGTTTGGTCTCTGTTTTCTAGATAAAAAGTTATTGTTTTCCTAAATGTTACCCTTTTCCTACTAACAGGTTCCAAACAGATGCTGTAGCCAAATTTGGTCTGATTTTTTTCTTATGGGATATTGTATCCAAAGTCCTCCATCTGCAGGAGTTAAGTGCCAATTCCACTCGCTCTAAAGAGGTTATTGATTTTCTTGAACGTCACCAAAACTTCAACATTACAGAATTTGTCCGAAAAAATGGTTTTTATCTCAACAATAACACTTTGTTGAAATGTGACTTTTTTGGGAAGCCATGTGGCCCAAAGGTAATAACTTAATATTTACTCACATATCATTAATATTACAAGTCACTTGCTAATATTTCTTCACATGGAGATAAACTTTACTCCCATGGGAAGTCAAGATAAATTTGTTCAAAGATTATATTGCATTAACACAGCCCTATGGGACAGGGGCGGCGGGGGGAGGAAAATGTATGACATGTTTCATCTTTTAAGTAGTTAGGTGAAGAAAAATAGTTATTCTAAAGAGAAAGGCAATTTTAACACAGAAGATTTTTTTTTCATATTCATCAAGAAGCTAACGTACTCCAAGATCACATACTTATTATCATTAGGCTTCCAACATTTTGTCTTTAGGCATGTGATAATTCCATTAGAGGACTCCAAGATTTGACTATGAAAAATAGATGTTAAACACTACATATTATGTTATATATGTTTGTATTTTTCAAATCATTGATGACATCCTGTTTTATTGTTTACATAATCAATCTGTTTTTAAAAAGTGTTTAACCTATCTAGATTATAGTAGTAAAGAAATAAATATAGGATCTGATGTCCTTCCTTTTTCCTCTATCACCAGTTCTGCAACATTGTTACTGGTGATTCTAAGTAATATTCACAAGTTCTGGAACAGTCTCTTACTCTTTGTCTCCCTCCTTAGTACTGTTGTCCTCATGCAAAAAGCATTCAGTTATTTCACAAACAAATCATATTTGGAAAGTACAGTTTCATGCTCACAAGTACCTCTTTCTAGAACAAAAGCCCACACCAATTTGTATAGACTTTAGAGGAGCTGTTGCAACCAAAAATTCATTTCTGGAACTGGGAGTTTAATATGTGGTTGTTTCCCTCACTGGCTGAGCTGATGCTCTGCAGAACTTCCTCCTGCTCTCCTGGCAGGGAGACAGCATCACTTTCCTTCCGAGATGCAAGGCATTTTGGGTCTTGTTGTTTGCTGACTAGATATACTCAAGATCTTGTTTAAATTGGGTTTCTGTGTACTTATTTTCACAACATACAGCAAGCCTAAAAGGAATGGATGAGAGATAGCTGTTGAAGTCCTTCTCTAAAGTCTGAATTGTGAGGAGAAGCTCTTCTATGCTGTTTTTATTTGCCAATATGTTCAAATTCCTTACCAAGAAATTGTGTCCTATTCCAAGGTAACCTCATGGAAATGTGACAAGGGTCTGAATCCTCTCCTAAGTGGTAATGAATGTAATACATATGCAGGGGAAATTTAACTAGACACACATACATAAATATACGTGCAGGTAGCTAGATGGTGAAATATATGTGCAGGTAGCTAGATGGTGACGAGAGAGAGAAATTAATTGAGCAACCCATGGCCAAGTACTCTGTGTCCTGCCAACAGGTGTACCATGATGATGTGAGTGAGGGCTTCCCAGGTGTTCAATTATGTGCCAAGCATAGTTGTTTGACCCCCATCTAACTTAGTTCCCTTGACCAAGACTCTGCTGTAGGCATCCTGGGACTTGTCCAAAGCGGTGGCATGTAAGTGGGGCAGGATAACATACACCTCCCGTAACAAGACACATGATTTTCAGTTGCAAATGACAGTACAGAAACCCAACTCCAGTAAGGTAAAGAGTAATAAGAGGTGATAAATTGACTTAATTAAGAGGAATTCTGAGTATAAGACCCTCTTTTTTTTTTTAAAAGATTTATTTATTTGTGCATACAGAACTGGGGTACAGGCCAGAGGCTCAGGGGCGGCGAGAGGCTTCACCAGAGACAGAGTGGGGAGCAGAACAGGCAGATCGACGAAGCACACCGCTGAGGGGAGCAGCGGGCGGGTCAGGAGAGGTCTGCCACGCCATGTGGTCACCTCCAGGGCAGGCAGGAATCGAACTCATGCTGAAGTGGCTTTAGCTTCTCAGTGCTGTGCTTTAACCAGCTGCGCCACCAGGGAGGGCCGTAAGACCCTCTTTAACCATATCACAACCAAGGACTCCAAGACTCATTAGCTTTCTGTTTCCTTTTCTTTGTTAAAACTTAGATTGGCTTCCTTCTCCAGCACCTCTCACAGCATCAAGAGGCTGCTAACAACCCAGCCCCTCGTTACTATATGTTAATATGCTGATAGCCACTTAACACTCCACGGAAGGCTCCAATTAGTTCTACTTGGGGACAGTCAAAGAAACACAGCAGTGTGGTTGACAGGATAGGAGGGGGCGGTGTCTCCAAGGGAGGATGCTGAGAGAATTATCTAAAGGTAAACATGGATGGATCCCTGAATCCTTATGAAATATAAAACAAATAATTCCTAACATTTAAAAAATATATGCTTCTTTACAGATGCAAACATCTCAATTATATAATAGCATGCAAGTTAATTGTGTATATTGAAAAAAGAAAGAAAACCGCCATTGAATGAAATTCTTTCTCCGATTTCTGCATTTTCATTTAAACAGCGTGATTTAAAAAATAAAGATATAACAATTTACACTTGAACAGTGGCCCAAATATCCAACTGATTGGGTTTTATTTGGTTTATTTTCATGTTGGAGGATTTTGCACATGTCTTCACTGAATATGGAAACTGTTTTACTTTTAATCATGCTGATAATGTCCAAACCAGGAAAAAAGTGAGTGTTTCTGGAAGAGGCTTAAACTTGCTCTTCAATGTCAATCAGGTATTGGATTTTCTTACATCTAGTCAGATTCAAGACAATAAAAAATGGGCAGACATTTCAAAAGATTCAGTCAGAATATTGTGTCCTATCAAATTGATCCCGCAAGTTGGGTATTACTTGGGTCTTGTCAATTCAGCCTCGATTCCAAAAGAAGCAACTATTAGCTTAGAGATTGAATAGACAAAATCTAGAGGCATATTCTGGATATTTTGTTGTGATTCCACTTACTATTATTGTGACTCTAGGAAATTTTTATATCACAATACAAGAAAAATTTGGCGACTTCTTTCACAATATATAAATTTAATTTAAGATATGCATTATTTAAAATAAAAATTATTTTAAGATAATCTTTAGATTTTCATGTAGAGAAAGCAATATGTTTTAGCAAGGGCCATACATAAAAAGTTGACAAAGCACAGACTCTATCATCCGAACGGGTGATTAAAAAAAAAAAAAGATTGCTATATAAATAATATTGCATAAATCAACTTTACCTAGCCTCGTATCTGTAAATTTGTAATTAACCTAAGAAATTCTGATTATATCTGTAAGGCAGATATGCAGATACCAAAGAAAGGCAGTGAAGTTATCTTCAAGATTATCTGGTCTAGTTTTCATCCAGGCTTAATTCTCACCATCTGTCTTTAAAAATCATTTCTAGCTTCACACATTTAGAGGTATTCAACTCCATTATAGTAGTTTTACAAATGAAAATTGTGAAATGTCAATAAATTTTGTTTCCAAAATCACACAATTGATGACAAAGGTGGAAGATAATCCTGGTCTCCTTAACCCTCATCAAGCCACTCCAGCTCCCAAAACAGTGAGACTACTGTTTTTTTTAAATCATTTTGTACATTTTTTTTTTCATCTCAATTGTAATCTCCGTGGGTTTTCCATCACCGAGTCACCCATGTGCCATCACCAGAGTCCTGTGTACTTCCTTCCCTCCCCCATTTGATCCCATTCTCCACCCACCCCCAAAAAATGTCTCTGGTATATGACTATTCATTATTATTATTTTCTTGCCTGGTCCATTATACTCCTGCTATGAGTGAAACCATTTGGTGTTTTTCTTTTTCTTTCTGGCTTATCTCACTAAGCATGAACCACTGGTTGCTTTAAGTGTATTTCTCTTAAGACATTTCTTTATAACTTCCTACTGTATCTGTCCTGTTTCTTTATGTTCAAACACAGCACTGCACAGTCAGGCAGCACATGTAAACTTTATATATTTGATTAATATTTTCAAGTCATTGAACTAAGCAATATGTTACATCAAATATCAAATGAACTAAGCAATATGTTATAGCAAATATCAAGTGTTATATGATGAATTTAACAAACTAGAATTTCCCAAATAGTTTTAGAGTTCAGTTAAAATCTGCAAATCAATGCAATGTTCCATAAGCAACTGGAACTAAAATATTTCTCCAGACTAATGAGTTATGTGCCTACTTAAGAAGCATAACACACTTAAGGGAAATAGAGTCCTGAGTTACAGATGGGTATCAAACATGGGATTATCCATTTCACAGAAAAAAAGGTCATATTTCTAAATTTATTCTGTCTTTTTATAGCCTGAAGCTCTAAATAATAAAAAGTCACCAGCACCTTAGTCGTAAACTTTTTTCACCTGATATAAGTTACTTTAACTGGAGTTAAAGATATAGTAGTATTGTTTTCACTCTTATGGGAAGATGAATTTGAATTTATTTTAATATTTATTCATACAGAAGTAGGGTACAGCCAGAGGTGCAAGAGAGGTGAGTCTTCACCAGAGACAGAGTGGAGAGCAGAACAAGCAGATCAAGGAAACACACTGCTGAGCCGAGCAGCGGGCGGGTCAGGAGAGGTCTGCCGCGCCATGTGGGTCACCTCCCGGGTGGGGGATCGAACTCGCACTGAAGCAGCTGTGGCTGACTTGCAGTACTGTGTTCTAACCCTTTGCACCACCAGGGAGGGCCCTGAATTTGAATTTTTAAAAAGACCAGAGATTTCAGTTGCAAGGAGAAAAGAAGGGCCAAATGATGTCAAAACAAAAGCAGAGAGGCCAGCCAAGGGGAGAAGTACCCAAGGGAAGCTAGGCTAAGGAACCATAAAAATCAGATGGTCCGCAGGGACAGGATGCCCCCAGGGGTTCCTCTAAGGCAGAAAGGGTGCCCAGCCATACTAGACACCAAGAAAGATATGTCTTAGGTGTTTTGTTTGGGGGGAGGGGAGCTTTAAAATAGAGAAAACTTGAATGCTGATAAGAACTAGCTTAATTCAGATGGCTTCTGAGGTGATGGTACAGCCTTAAACTTGTACGGAATTGATGTAAATCTGGAACTTGGAGAAAATAAATACATTTTTGTCTCAGGAGGAATTCACTGATGACCCAGCCTTTGGTTTTGTTGATGCCGGTATCGTCTTTGCCATCCATTCACCAAAGAAGATGCCCCAGTTCGACGGTCTGGGCTTGTCGTCTCCGGTGGGCATGCATGCGCGGGTGACCATCCGCCAAGTGAAGGTAGGTGGTGACGAAGTGTAACCCGGAAGGGAGCTGTGTGGAGTGGTACTAAAGCCCATAAGCAGTTTTCACCAGGGTCCCCTTTCTCCCACGCCTTTGGGGCACCACTGGAAATTCCACCATCTCCTTTCTGATTCTTTTTAATTGGACGTACATTTAAAGCAATGAATTCACATACAGTTTAAGTAAAAGTCAGGCAGCCTAGCAAATCCAGGGGTAATTACAACTTATCTAGAGACCGGTTACCAAGTACAAGGAGTTGTCTACGTATTTCCAAGGCAGTTTCTCAAGCAGGGTTTTCTGGGAAGGAGAAGAATCTTGGAGCTGGCAAATTTCCATTTTCCAGCTGCTGGTTCTTCCAGTTCCTTCATTAACTTATAAAATTTCTATCTTCTCTCTGCCCTTGGGCAGAGGGCGAGTGATAGTTCCCTTCCATAGTTATGTTGAATTGTTAGTAAAAGAACAGGAAGCTCCTAACATGCTGCCTGGCACATAGTAACAGCTCAATAAAAGCATCTTTTTTGTGTGTGTGTGTGATTTCGATTGCCATGTGTGAATAGGCTGATTAATAATACACTAAGCTATCAACCACATACTAGGTAACCATCTTTAGCAGAAAGAGAAAGGTATTTTTGCAGGTCAGTCAAGCAAGGAGACAGGAACAGTGCTCAGAGGCATCTTGCAATGTCTTCCAAGTGGTTTATTTAATGCAGCTTAGAGAGTGTGGGGGCTAGATAATGATTCCTGAAAGGGGAAGAGGAAGTGTCAAGGGGCCTTTGCCCACAGAGTTCTTCCTGCCTCCTGGTGTGTGGAATGTGCCAGATGGCTTCTCTGGGTCCAGGATCAAGAGATCAGCCTGGGTCCGCCTACCTCCCCTATGCCCCCACCAGTAAGAGTCAGTGATACCATCAGGTTAAAACACTACAAGTCTGGTGTTTTCCTGGTCAAAATAACTCAGAGAAGAGGTCATGGAATAACAGAAATAACAGGAAATTTCTGGCTTCGAGATTGACGCAGACATATCTCCTGATTTAGATGTTTATTTTCTCTTAAGACTGTTCATCAAGAATACCCTTGGGGAGAATGCAACCCAGGCATCAAGCTAAAGAACTTTTGTACCTACAGCACTTCTGGTTGTTTGAAGGAATGCAAAGCACAGCACATAGAAAAACAGTGTGGATGTTTACCTTTTTTGCTTCCTGGTAAATAAAGAATGACAACTTTCCCTTAATTATATTTACTTAAATTTTGAAACTTGAGAAATCAGAATATGATGAAACTGTTTTTCATTCTTACAGAATTCTTATGAATTCAAGGAGAAAAATAATTGCCTACTGTACCCTCAAATGACACATCACCTATCATTTTAATTGTATTATTTTTAAATTGGGAGGTAATGTTGGCTTACACACTATATATGATTTAGATGAACAGGTTTGCACTTCTTTATTAGTAGGTAACCATACCACAAACAACAGCTTTTATTTTATTTAAATATTCATCACACCCTCAGCTGACAAGTCACCTATCATTGTAATTCTATTATTTTTAAATTGGGAGGTAATGTTGGTTTACAGCACTGGTTATGATTTAGAGGAACAGGTTAGTATGCAACCATACCACAAACAGCAGCTTTTATTTTATTTAAATATTCATCATTTTCTCAAATCTTTTTATTTAGTTTTGCTTAGAATAACCGGGGTGCAGGGGGTAAAGGGATTCACCGGAGACAGAGGGGGGAGCAGAACAAGCAGACTGAATGAAATAACCTGCTAAGGGGAGCAGCAGGCAAGACAGCATTCTGTGCCATGTGGGTCAGCTTCATGGCGGGGATAGAACTTAGGCCCTCACGGGGACGTGAGCTGAGGCCTAACCCGCAGGCCCCAGGGAGAGCCTACCACTGTGTACTTCCACTCCTTGCCTGGCACAGGCGCACCAGCCCATCTCAAAGGCTCTTCAGCATTTAAAATTATTGTTTCAATTTAAGAGATCTTTGAATGAGACAGAGAGGAAAGGCAATAGACAGATAAAGAAATCACTGCCGTTCTTCCTCTCAACCACAGAATGTAATCTCAGTACGTATTATCGCCGGGCATCAGCATGTGCGTAGGCTTTTGTTTTCACAAAGAAAAGGGTGTAGAGCTGGGTGGATAGGCAGATAGCATTATGTCATGTCATGAAATATAAAGTATTTTGACTTTATTTCTGTGAAGAAATTTTACTGTATTTTCACTTATTAAAGGAAATGGAACAGAGTGTGATCTCCAAAAGTTTCACAGCTGTGTTTCCCCTATTCTGGGTAAGTGGTTTCATTTATTTCTTTTATTTTTAGAAGTTATCTGGAAGCTATTTGTGGTATTATGTGGCATTAACTCATGCTATATATAGCACAAAATGAAAAGAGAATATAAGAGGGAGTTTTCCCAAGGTCATAAAATTAAGAACAGTAGCCTACATAAATGAGAAAATAAAACAAAACAAAGCAAGTAAGACCCCTAAGTTTGCAATATATTTAAATTCAAGATACACAGTGACAAGATAATAGCAAGGCAGTACTGGTCAGATTTTTTAATGTTTATATTAATTTTTAGTTGTATATTTTTATCATTGAAATAGCTTTACTATTTCCCTTATGCATAAATAAAAATGTTTGATGTAAATAGTTTAAACATTACAGTCTAAGGAAGAATCATGTGAAAATCACATTTTGAGAATTGCTCTTATCATGAGTAATGGCCTTTTTGATTCATCTATCCAATCATTTATTCATATATATAAATACTCATATACAAACGTTACAAGTCTCACCCATGCACGTTCTATTGATTGGGTACCACTTATCCTTAAGCAATATTTATTTTCTTACAATGCTCTTATGTTAACCCAAACCAATGTTAACATTCTAATAGTATATTCTGAGTTCTCCAAATATAGAGAACTCCAATATAGCTTCCTGTTCATGCTTGTGACTTTAAACCATTGGTTATTTTATTAAATATGTATGTCATATACCTTCCTGTGAAGTTTGCTTTTCATATCTTGTGAAATAGATTATTTTTCTTTTCTTTTTTTCTACCATAATCCCTTATATTCTTTGATATTCATACTAAAATGTAAATAAAATTCATACTAAAATATAAATAAAACCATTAGAATATATTACTGATAGAACTCGTTAACTACTTTTTTAGTATTGAAAGTGAAATAATAAAATTTTAAGAAGTTCTTTCCTCTCCACTGTCCAATAGTTCTCTTACCTGAACAGCCTGTCCTGATTTTCATTATAGACCACATTGAAATTAAGGGATTATGTACAATGGGAAAACATAATTCTAGCTGCCCTGTACCTTGTGAAGAAACTGAATACCCTGCTACTATTACTTATTCTACTTTTCCAAGTCAAAAAGCTTTGAAATCTTTGTCCAAGAAGTTGAATAAGAGCCAGGAATATATCAGGTAATCTTTTTAGTCTTGAAAATAACTTCCAATCAACATGAATAGTTTGCTTAGTCAAAACTTTTAAAGATCAGGACAAGAAATTGTAATCAGTCAAAAAAGCTAATGTCTTATGCCAATGAATTAACAACAAAGCCCTCCAATGTTAAATGTACATCTGATTTTGTCGTTTAATTCCTTAATTTAATTACATGAAAAATAAACTGAGACCATTTTGAATTATTTGCTTATGAATTATTTGCTCAATACTTTTACTGGCCTGGCGGGGAAGATAATCATGCTGACTAGTTGTTTGGAAATGTCTTACTGAAGTTTATACAGTTTGAGGCTAATATGTGGAAAATGTAGAGGAAGCACCAGTCATTACTGTCATTTTACAGACCAGAAAGCTAATGTGGCACCGTATCCCCAGTAACTGCTTCTGGGCACAGAAAGAACTTGTGCCCCAGATTCCTGCTCTGTCTGCATGTAGTTTCCACAGAGATAATATAATTCCAATTCTGATTCATGGAGGATTAAATTAGATCTTTTACTGCTGTATCAGGCTGTTTCTTAGAGTTACAAATCAAACTTCATACTGATGTTTTCATCAGGGCACCATCTTAGCATTTCATTTTGCTTTTCCTTTCTTTCCTTAAACTAAACATCTGCAAAATGAAAAGCGGTATCCTGCGTTAGTGTTTGTACTTTATGTGTATTATAATAAAACATATTAACTAATTAAAAGTTCATTTACTTTTTCACAGCTAAGTAATTGATTTTGAAAACATCAGATTTTGATTCCCGTTTTAGCCTGGTATTTATTTCAATAAAATATTTTTTTCCACATGTAAATACCTAGACAATGAAATCATCTTTTCAGACCCAAAAGACAACAAATTCTCATCAAGATAAACACGAAATCATATGATTTCAAATACCTGATGATGAAAAGCCAGGAAAGTTGCATTGACATCTGTTTTTACTACAGGTATCTCTGTATTCACTGTGGAAAACAGACTTCATGGCACTGTTGTGTCAGTTATATTTTAATATACCTGAGGCCAGCACTTGGCATGACTTTTGGTTGATAGAGAGCTCCTGAATTTCATAGTTATTTAATATGCAAGAGAATATCACTGAGTCAGAATAGAAACCCAAGTATAATCATGCTGATCATAGAGAATCTTTTCCCTAAACCTTAGACTCGTGCAAGTAGTTTTGCAGTTCATCTTTGTCTTACAGTTCACATATGGGGACGTGACTGTAAATAGTGGGGGTCATTACCAGGAGGACAAAGGCAAATAGTTGACCAAATGCAGATGAACTCAGGGAAGTGCTAGTCCTTAATGGAGCTGAGGGTTGAAGAGCAACATGATTAGGAAAAGCATTTGTGCACAGAGCCAGAAGCCCAAGAAGGATAAATCAGGAAATGCAAATGCAGTTTGCCAGGAAAGCAGATTAGCAAACTGAGGTGGTAAGAATTCAAACAAAGCACTTCCCAATTTATTCATGGAGCCTTGGATTGATTTCTTTCTGGGACACAAATCCAACTCTATGGAGTGGCCAATTGAGAGTCTCATGTGGCCCCAGTTGAACCCCCAAAGATGATGAAAGATTAACTTGACTTAGAATTAATTGTGGCTGAATTTAGGCTGATTTCATTATAAAACAAGTGAAATTTAGACACTGTGATCTTTAAATTTTAACAAATTTTCAGCTGAAAATTATATAAAATTGTTTGCTTTGTGCAAAACTAAAACAGGCCTCTAAGGCAGTCTCCTATTCAAGCATAAGGAAGCATTTCTTTAGTTTCTTTTTTTTTAAAATTTATTTATTTATGAACTGGGGTACAGGCCAGAGGTGCAGGGGTGGTGAGAAGCTTCACCAGAGACAGAGTGGGGAGCAGAATAGGCAGATCGACAAAGTACACTGCAGAGGGGAGCAGCAGGCGGGTCAGGAGAGGTCTGCCGCGCCACGGGGTGGCGTGGGATTCCTGGGGCCGGCAGGAATCAAACTCACGCGGAAGTGGATTTAGCTTCTCAGTGCTGTGCTTTAACCCGCTGTGCCACCAGGGAGGGCCTGTTATATATATATATATTTTTTTTGATGAAAACACCTTTCATTTTTCTTTGCACCCCTTAACCTTATTAAAATCAAGGTTTAATTTTTAGATGCTTCCTCTGATCCAAATAGTCTTCTATTTAAATCTTGAACAATTTCACTATCACTATGAGATACAGAATCAGTAAGCTCCAAATTACTGGATAAGTCACCTGTGTGAGAGGGTTGAGGGAATGATCAGAATGTTTTTTGGGGAGATGAATTAAAACTTTCCCTGAAACACAGATGGATGGTTGCTGGAAATGATTATGAGTTTTATGCTTGAAAAATTAAACAATATTGCCAGCGTACATGCAAAGTAAGGATTGCATTATTATTAAAATATCTGGCCATCCAAGACAACTTTATTATTTTCCCTACTGTGGCAACTGTTTTATCATTGGCAAATATTGCTACATATCCTGATTATCTACTTAAACATGGTACATTCTTCTGTTACCCAGCATTAAACCAATGGAAATTAAGTAAACATATTAACATGATATATGTTTGATATATGTAATGATATAATTTAAGTTAAGTATTTTGATTGCTTAACCTATAAACACCAAGGAGTGTTGACAGCCATGCTCCTTAACTATGTTAAAGAACACAGCGTAATTCTAAGGAACATTGCTATTAGGATACGTCCTTAATGACAATTATTACTGCTGTCTGAAAATCACCATGTGGTCAAATTCCATCTCAATTTAGAAGACAGATTAATGTTCATCTGTTCATTCATTGAAATAGCCTTTAATTTTTCCCTTATTTGTCCATTTTGCAAGTATATAATAAGCACCTATTATGTATTCAGGGATGTTCAGGTTTTTGTCTTTTGTACACTGAGGTCTTTCAGAGAGATAGATAATGAAGAGTTATGCATACATTGTGTGCTAAGTGCTGTGGAGGAAAATGAACTAACAGAAGGATTCGTGTTTTCCCGTAAACCTGGGAGCTGGAGAAAGAGCAGAGAGGACTAGTGTGGCTAGTAAGCAACTAGGGGTTATTGAGAAAGGTTTGGGGGGCTCTCCAGCAGAGGTCAGCACACTGGTAAAGCCAGTAGGGCGTTTGCGAGAAAAAAAGAGGGGAGCTTGGAGCTTATATAGCTTGTGAAACCGACGTGGCTCTGTTTTTCGAGCCATGCCCTTTTGGGCTCAGGTGATTTTGGATTCTTGGATACTTGGTTGGTCTGGATACCCCGCCCACCCGATGTTGGTAACAGTGGGGAAGGCAGAGAGGCAGGAAGGTTTTTCTTCAGGGTTGTGGACAGTGGTTTGATAAGACCTTTTTGAGAAGGAAATAATTGAAAAAGGCCTGAAGCAGGGGTCCTCACCATTTTGGTCTCAAGGTTTTTGCTCTCTTAGGAATTAATGAGGAGTCCAGTGATTTTTTTCGTTCTCTGTGTTCTAAATATCAGTATTTGTTTTATTAGAAATTTAAACTGTGAAAAAAATTATTACTTCACCTAAAACAACAGCCATCAGTGTATTGCATGGTCACGTAAATAAGATTTTTTTTTTTAAGATTTATTTACTTGTGCATACAGAACTGGGGTACAGGCCAGAGGTGCAGGGGCGGTGAGAGGCTTCACCAGAGACAGGGTGGAGAACAGAACAAGCAGATTGTCAAAGTACACTGCTGAGGGGTGCAGCGGGCGGGCCAGGAGTGGTCTGCTTTGCCATGTGGGATCACCTCCCCCGGCAGGCGGGGATCGAGGGGATCGAACTCATACGGAAGTGGCTTTAGATTCTCAGTGCTGTGCTTTAACCCACTGCGCCACCAGGGAGGGCCCCAATAAGAGGTTTTTACACACAAAGAAAGAGAAGTCTAGTTCCAGAGGTCCCGCAGGAACATGACTAGCAAGTTGCAGAAAATATCTGGGTTATTGTGTAAGAACAGAGAGTTGAGGTGAAATGCATTAAAGTTGGAAATGGAAAGACCTGACAGAATTTTTGGTAAGTCCTGGATGAGAGATGATGGAGGCTACACTGTATGGCCATTTCACAGAGAAATCAGACAGCACTCAGTGAGGTGGAGAGAGATTTACTTGTCACACCAGTGGGCTCCGTGGGATGGGCCCCAAAAGGCAGAGCCCTGAATTAACAGGAAAGGTGAGGTTTTATGCAGGTTGTATGAGGACCATTGTTATCCCTTCCAGCATAGCATAAGCCTCTTTATTGTCTGGGAAGGGGTCAAGGTAGCCACAGCTACTACTGTGAACAAGCAGCAGACCTCAAGCAAGAGACTCCCCCAAGCAGCAGGCCTGGGGAAGTAGCAGAATCTATGCCGCAGACTTGGGGAACTTAATGCTTCAAAGCAACAAGGTAACAGTTAATGGGATGAGAGGTAAAGGATTCTATATCTATATTAAAGGTAAAACAAGTATTTCCTGATGGGCTAGTTAAGGGGTGTTAGTGTACTATAAATGGGGAGCATATCAAGAGTTTGAATTGGAACACATTTAACTTGAAATACTTATTAGACGCGTAACTAGTACTATCATGAGGCAGTTGGATTTGCTGTTGGGTTTAAGGTAGAGGTCTGGACTGGAGATTAAGTGTGAGTGTAACCAAGGAGACATAAAGAAGTGTCATTAAAAGTGTCAACTATAGGCCGTCCCTGGTGGCGCAATGGGTTAAGCACTGCACTAAGAAGCTTAAGCCACTTCCGCATGAGTTTGATTCCCCCTGCCCCGGAGGAGATCCACATGGCACAGCAGACCTCTCCTGACCTGCCCGCTGCTCCCCTCCGCAGTGTACTTCCTCTATCTGCCTGTTCTGCTCCCCGCTCTGTCTCTGGTGAATCCTCTCACCCTCCACATCTCTGGCCTGTACCCCAGTTCTGTATGAATAAATAAATAAATATTTAAAAAAAAGTGTCAACTATAAAGATTTTTAGAAGACACTAAGTAAATAGAGCTTCAGTCCTAATATAAAGCAAATGACTACCATTTACTGGTACATATTCTCACTATATACCAGGTTCTATGCCAATTCATGATATACATTATTTAATTTTTCCTCACCAGAGTTCTAAAATTCCTAATCTAGAATTGTGACAACAGATGAAGAAATCAAGACTTAAGAAAAGATTTTTCCTAGGTCACAAAAGTAACAAAAGTACTAAGTAAGATTTGAATTAAATTTATAGATCCACTCAAATAGCTATAAATATTCAAATATAGGTGGTAAATATTACATTTAATTCCTTTACTCAGTTTTTCAGGAGTGAGGCATAGAAAAGTTACTGGGTTTGGGAAAAATTTTTTTCCTAAATACTAACATGAACTAACAGGATGTGAGTACTTTCTAAATGAAGCTGTCAGTCTTCAATAAGAAGTGTGTATGATTCAAAATAAAATATTTGAAGCAAAAAATGAATATCAAATAGGAATTTACAGTAGTGTTTTCCTTCCTGAGTCATTTTTACTGTTTTCTTCCTCAGGCAGAATCTTGTGAATATTGAAATAAACTATAGTGAATTAAACTACAAGATAACTCAGCAGCAAAAAGCAGTGAGTGTGTCTGAGTTACTTGGTAAGTGTTTACTGGTTGTTCTTATCTTTAAAACATTTTGCTCCTATATGGATGTAATGTACACACACACACACACACACACACACAGGTAAAAAAGCTTATTATTTCATTTAATATATCCCATGATTTAGGTTTAAATTTTATTTAACTAAAGTTAAATTTAAACTTAAATAAATATATAGATTTAAATTCTAGTGGTTTTTTTTCTTTGCTTTTTATGACAAAAATATGACTTATTCAATTTCTTTATTGGTTTTATTATAGCAGATGTTGGTGGTCAACTGGGCTTATTTTGTGGGGCCAGTATGATAACGATTATAGAAATCATTGAATATATAGCCACCAATTTCTACTGGATATGCATCTTGTTTTTGCTGAAGATACGGGAAATGAGCCAGGGGTCTTCTCCACGTCAGAATCATCTGGAGAACACTAGCAGCATAGAAGAATGCTGACTTCCCAGAAGGGGGCGCTCTTGTTTTTCTCTTCCCAATACATTCATATTCATTCATTACTAATTCACTATTAAGTAGACTTGTTTTAGTCTGGGGATTCAATAAAACTATTATAGACATTGATCTCCAATATATTTTACTTCTGTGTTTCTGTATGTTTATTAACGGGAAAAACAAAACAAAACAACAACAACAGGAGACAGGCATTGTGTTACTGTTTTTCACCATTAAATTCCCAATATCTTGAACAACAGAGGTTATAACAATGCAGTTCATAAGTTATAATTTGAGAAGTTAAGTTAGGCAGACTTCATGAAAGAGCTAACTTGTTAAGAATAGGAAAATTCATGAAACTTAACCCTTACTTTTGATTAAGTAAGTAATTATTTAACCACTTAGTCTGCAACCACCCTTCTAAGGACTAGAAATACTGAAGATTCATATCTTCACACTCAGAATAGTGTGTGGATTTTGATAGATAAAGGCATTGGCCATGGCCCTCTTTGGTGGTGCAGTGGGTTGGAGCACAGCACTGCGAAGCCAGCCACAGCCACTTCAGTGCCCATTCAATCCCAGCGCTGGAGGTGATCCACATGGCGTGGCAGACCTCTCCTGACATGCCCTCTGCTCCCTTCAGCAGTGTACTTCGTCCATCTGTTTGTTCTGCTTCCCACTCTGTCTCTGGTGAATCCTCTCAACCACCCCTGCACCTCTGGTTCTGTATGCATAAATAATTATTTTTGAACCTTTAAATAAAAAAAAGGCATTGGCCAATCACCTTGGAGTGTGGTCAATAAAATGAAACCTCAGTAATTGAAAAATTAAGATCACTCTTTAAGGAATGTTATTTTGACAGTGTTTATAGGAAATCTGAAGAATAATCAAAATAGGTTGTATAGATGCTCACCTA
The DNA here is from genome assembly GCF_000260355.1 of Condylura cristata. Lineage (NCBI taxonomy): Eukaryota > Metazoa > Chordata > Mammalia > Eulipotyphla > Talpidae > Condylura > Condylura cristata. The sequence goes on along the minus strand of NW_004567119.1, from coordinate 13,556,896 downwards.
GAAAATTTTCTTTGACTCGAAAGGAATCTGGAATGCAAATCCCCTGGGATAGCTGGTATAGGAAGTAAAAGAGTATGGAGGTGCTCAAGCTATGTGTAATGGGTAGCAAGATGAAATAGTGCCCTCGTGAGGTAAAACGATGCCCAGAATGCTAAGAAGATGGCCCATCTTTGTTGGAGTATTCACACGGTCTGGAAGAAATGCAACACACCTGTTGCGAATTTTGAATTGCCAAAGTTCATGAATCTGGAATGAGTTTTTGGCAAAGGCGGGAAGAGCGCGTAGCAGTGGGTGGGGACATTTGCTTCCCCGCTCATCTGAAGAGCTCTGAAGTTCTCGAACACTGTTGAGCACAGTCAAGTAGAAGCTGTCCACGTCTATGCACGTGTGGCAGCTTCTAATACTTACCTCTTGCATAATTTGCTTTTAGTGAATACTTTGCTAAGATTCCTGACAAGTGCAGAAATAGGATGAGTCAACCGGGAAAGAACAACCTTTAACGGGAACACAAATGATGGCAGAACTGGAATGTGGGTGGTACCTGAGTGATGCGCTAGCTCTCGATAGAGCCTGGCCCTTGTCAAAAGACAATGGGTAGTACTCAGTGCTTTACAATTGCTGCTTCTGCAAAAATTGCCAAAGAATTTGTCAAGTGAAAATGTAAAGTCTTTTATCATCTCAAAACATTAAGCTGCTAATGTTAGCAACTTATAAAAAGGTCCATTTTTTTTCCTTAAATATTTTTCTAAAATTGTCTCAGAACTCATTTTCCTTTCTTACTCTTCTCACCATTTATATTATGTTGTAGTACATGGTGTTTACGTTTAAAAGAAATGTTCTGTTCAAAGCCCTTAAAATGAATGGTATAAACACATCTCTTTTTTCCTTTACTCAATGGCCACTTTAACTTTCAAGGGCTCAGCTGCCTTTCTGGTTTGTATTTAGAAATAATAAGGTAGAATTCAATGGAATGACAAAGATGCAAAGCAATCAAAACTCTAGTATGACTCATCATTTTCTTATGGGAGTTGCAACTGAGCATCCTGTGGATAGCCACCAGTTTCATGTTACTGAGCACATGAGAATATGCTGATCTGAACTGAAATGTATGGTGAGTGCAAATTCCGCACTGGTCTTGATGTCTTAAAATGAAACAATACAATCTTTATGTGATTTTTATATCGATGGTGCACTGAAATTACAATATTTTGTATCTTGGTCTAAGTACAATGTTATGAAAATGAATTCCAGCTTTCTTCTACTTTTAAAATGTGAAGAGACATTTTAAAAAATGCTGCACCTTATATGAGCTTCAGATACACATCACCATGTTGTGTATAAAAAATTTAGGTTCATCACTAAAAGTTCTTTGCTACATAATTTCTCCCTTTTATCTTATTCCCCCACTTCACCCTTTCCTTTAAATTTTCACATTTTCACATTTGCATTTGTATGCCTTTAACCATGCTGGTAGAGACCAGGTTGTAAGTAGCCTTTAAAAATAGCCCTCCTTCTAGGAAACATTACAATAGCAAATCAAGTCAAGGAATTGCGCCACCTAGTGGGTGAAAAATCCTGTCTGATGCTTAACATTGAGGCTATAAAGTCATTAAGGAGAGCTGGGTCTCCCTGAGGGCTTAAGGGGTTAAGTCACAACACTATGAAGCTGTCTGCAGCAGCCACTGCAGCTTGTGGACCAGGGAGTTGACCCACAGGACACAGCAGACCTCTTCTGCCCTACCTGGTGCTCTTCTCTGCAGTGTATTTCAGTACATCAACCTGTTCTGCTTCCCACTCTGTCTCTGGTGAATTCTCCCACCCCCGCATCTCTGGCTTGTACCCCAGTTCTAGTATGCATAAGTAAATAAACCTTTCAAAAGAGAGAGAGATATCTGTTCCAGAACATCACCACACACACTGGCTGGCACCTGTTAAAGGTCTTGGACTCACTCACACTCCCAAATCCCTCCTGTCACTCCCTCTCCAAGCTACTGGTTTCTAGGGACATATTCTTAAGCTTATATATCAAATCCTGAATTTGGAGTCTACACACTTCCAGAGGCAGACTGCCTCTTCCAGCCCTGGCTTCACCTTGTCTTAGACTCCAGGGCTATAAGCTTCTCCCTGAAGAGCATGACAGCCTCCATCTTGAATTATCCGCCGCCATTTTAGGCTTGCGTTCCTATGTTTTCTGAGGAGGGCCTTCCTGTATGGCACCATACCAAGGCACCCTAACCATGTCTGCTAACCAATCATGGGCTGAGACAAGCTTCTGTACCAAATATGGAGGGTGGTAAGAGTCAACCAATTAGGCAGCAACCCATATTGCACCCGGCAGGCCCAGGGACTGTATAAACACTCTACCACACAATGCATGGGGCCCTTCCTACCACCCAGGTGCCTCTGGTTTGTGGTTGGGCCCAAGCTTGAGCTTGCAATAAAGTTTCCTCTTGTCTTTACAGCAGTATGACTGGCTTTTTTTGGGGGTAGTGTGTCCCATTCTGGCATAACACTCCTGAGCCCCCAGCTAGTTCAGCACCTCCTCCCTCCCCATGAAAAGAGGGCTCCATGCTTGTGCCTCACACTGCAATGGTTTTTACACAAAAATAACTAAATCCCCTTGGTTATATATTTTATATGAATACAGTCAAACTTTCATGCGATCATTATGTCAGGATTAGGTGCTGTGGTGTCTTGTATGCTTGTATTATACACAGGGAAATATAAGTAATATTGAACTTTATCCACAGATGAGAAAAACCACAAGAGGAAAACATTTATGAATTTTAAGTTCTACTAAGTATAGTTATATCATTGAAAAATGAAAATTGCACATAGTTAAGGTGTACTGTGTGATTTTTTGATATATACACTTTTGCATTTACAGATACATAAGTATACATATTTTTGGTAAATTGTATTCATTGTGAAATATTCTCCGAAGGAAGTTAATTAACATGTCCATCACTTGCCATGCGTGTATGTGTAGGTGTGGTGAGAATACCTAAGATGGGCTTTCTTAGAAATTTCAAACTCTCAACACATTGTTGTGAACAACGGCCGCCCTTTTTAATATTTATCCAATTAATATTTATCCACCTAAGTTGCAATTATTCAATAATAATTGAATCTGTTTTAACATCTTCACGGTGTCATGGCTAGTTTCCAGAAGTAACTCATTTTGTAGCTGGAAACCTGCACCATCTGGTCACCAGTGTTTTTCCGAGTTCTCCTCTTTTTACTGTCTCTGAGATTGACATGCACAGATGCCAGATCAAGCAGTATTTATCAGTCTGCCATATTTCACTTAACATAATTTATTCACAGTTCCACCCATGTTGTTACAATTGACTGGGTTTCCTTCATTTCAAGGGCTGACAGTGTTCTATTGTATGTATATAGGCCACATGTTCTTTACTTATTCACCCCTAGCTGGGTACTTAGGCTCCCTCATTGTTTTGGCTGTGGGGTGTTTAAAGGATGATGCTTTATAAGTTAACACTTTTTTCTGTGACTCCTTTCCTCTTAATGATCTAAATGCCCAATAGGTAACTGTGATTCCTGCCTCTCAAAATGGGCAACAAATTTCATGATTAATAATAACCCTCATATGTAAAACTGACACTTTCTGTCATTAATTATTGAGATTATTTTTCTATTCAAAATGATGACCGCAACCTTATTTATAGAGGATCAGAAACACAACATTTTATTGAATATTGCAACTTAGGTGGCCTAATTGGATAAATATTATAGGACCAATTTGTAACAAAAACACATGTGTTCTTGTTCTTTAGCACTAATCTGGTCTATTCATTATGAATTTAACTTGGAGTTATAAGACCTCAACAGCTATTTTTTGCCTTGGATGTGTTGACTTCTTAGAAGTTAGCTTTAAAAGTCCTTTGTTGATCTTCTCTATTGATCTTGACTGTTAAAAACAGTAGATAGTTGAGATTTATTTCTAAGTATTCTCAAAAGAGCCAAACCAGAGTCACACATCACTGCCCTGGAATTTTTACTGAACACAGAATGGAATTTTGGATTAAGAACTATAGTTAGTTATCTTGTCCAGCTCCTTGCCTTGATCCCACCTTCCCCCCCCCCCCCAGATTAGAAACTGAATCCTGAAATTTTAAATGACTTGTCAAGACCACAAGGCTTAGTTTGCCAGGCTCTTGGCTGAGTGTAGTGTGTTTTATTTTGGTTTGACTTTTTACTCTACCTCTTTCTATTTCCTCCCCTATATATGATAGAAGTAGCAGGGAAGAATCATTAAGTGCCTTTTTAATGAATACAAGACAGGTGTGTTTCCAATTTTCTCCTTGTAAATAAAAGGAACTTTCTTACATGCATTAAATAGCTTTGAATATGAGCTAAGTGGAGCTTAGCTTATAATGATAATGTTCACCATGAAAGATTGTATTACAAATAACCTGTTTTAACAAATCTACACAGCTTACAGAATTTGCAAGAAACAATTGGGTGAAATTTCTAAACAAGAAATATGTGAAGAGATTTCATCTTACACAAATAGTCGTACTGGGGTGGAAACAATTGTTTTTATAATATTCTTTTAATCCTAACGGAGAGTGAAAGGGATGCACTCGACACTTGTCACAGTGATCATCATTCAGGAGCCAAGATGGTAAAACTGTTCCTCTGTGAGAAACCGTGTTCTTCCCTGTTCCTTTCCAGGCTTCTTCTAAACCGCGTTCTCTGCTGCCCTCTAGAGGTTCTAACTGCCAATAGCAGGGAGGCAGAAAGAAACATACATACTTAGGCTTAAGCGATAAGTAAT
>NW_004567119.1:13548175-13551295 GCF_000260355.1 Condylura cristata | reverse complement strand
CGATCTGCCTGTTCTGTTCCCCACTCTGTCTCTGGTGAAGCCTCTCGCCGTCCCTGAGCCTCTGGCCTGTACCTCAGTTCTGTATGAATAAATAAATCTTTAAAAAAAAAAACACACATGATAAACAAGTCTTGGGATAAAAGAAGAATACCATGTAAAACTAGAAAATTTTTGAAAATTATGATAGCCAAAATATGATGCAAACATATTCAATTGCTTTCATCAAAGGCCATTTTAGAACATTTAATCATACAATATAAAAAGCTGGACAAAGAAAAGCTAATCCAAACATAGAAGAAAGAAGAAATTAACAATGATTAGACCAGAAACTAATAAGTTGGAAATTAGAAAAATAGTAAAGCAAATTAGTTCTCTATGAAAACATATAAAAGACACAAATTAACAGCCTGTGTGGGAGGAAAGGGTGAAGGAATGAAGAAAACAAACACTATTCTGAGGCAAAATAATCTTTCAAAGTGAAATTTTCAAGTTCATAAAGTCTATTTTATGTGCCTCTTAAAATACAGTTTAAGATTTGAATTAAATGGATAATTTCCTGAAACACGAAACTTAGGTCTAGTAAAGCTAGGTCTAGAAAGACCATTACCAGAGAATGAACAACTGAAGGACCAGATAATTTCAGAGACAAACATTTTACAACTTTTAAAAGATCAGATCATACAATGTTAATAAACTACTCCAGAAAAATATTTGGCAGTCTGGCCCTCCCTGGTGGCGCAGCGGGTTAAAGCACAGCCCTGAGAATCTAAAGCCGTTTCCACATGAGTTCGATTCCCGCCTGCCCCGGAGGTGACCACATGGCGCAGCAGACCTCTCCTGACCCGCCCGCTGCTCCCCTCAGCAGTGTACTTCGGTCGATCTGCCTGTTCTGTTCCCCACTCTGTCTTTGGTGAAGCCTCTCACCATCCCTGAGCCTCTGGCCTGTACCCCAGTTCTGTATGTACAAATAAATCAATCTTAAAAAAAAAAAAGGCAGTACTTCTGTTTGTTTTATGAAGGAATATGTTATTGATTTTTCCAAAACCAATAAAGACACCATCAAATCAAAACTGCAAGTTCTCCTTTCTTAGTAAAAGGAAGTGTTTGAGAATATGATAGCACTTTTTTTTTTTAAGATTTATTTATTTATTCATACAGAACTAGGGTACAGGCCAGAGATGCGGAGGGTGAGAGGATTCACCAGAGACAGAGTGGGGAGCAGAACAGGCAGATCGACGAAGTACACTGCTGAGGGGAGCAGCGGGCGGGTCAGGAGAGGTCTGCCGCACCAAGTGGTCACCTGCGGGGCAGGCGGGAATCGAACTCATGCGGAAGTGGCTTTAGCTTCTCAGTGCTGTGCTTTAACCCGCTGCGCCGCCAGGGAGGGCCCTGAGAGCACTTTTAAAAAAGTAAAATATGCTTCCTTTCTTTGTTAACTTGAAGAAGCAAACCATATAAAATGACAAGAATAAAACCCTGCATAGAGTAAACTTGCAACAATTTTAGCCATGACTGTGAGTTGCCACCAATACGACAACTGAGAAAATCAAAGGAGGTAGAAAGTGATCTTGAGGAACCCCTGCACTTGGTAGGAACAGACTGGGAGGACCCAACATTTCAAATTTTATGACTTACTGCAAAGTTACAATAACTAAGATTTGTAGGGTTGGTGCAGAGACATAAGGAAGAAAGGATATTGAGAGTCCAAAATTAAATCTTTGCATTTGCAGTTAACTGACTTTCAAGCAGAGCGCCAAGACAATTCAGAGTAAAGAACGTTTTTTTTCAACAAATGATGGTTGGACAACTTGACCTCCACAAGGCAGAAGAGGAATTTAGATCCCTAGAGCCATTCCGCATAAAAACTAACACAGTGTAGATCAAATATATACATTGAAGAGCTCAAATTAGAAAATTCTTAACAGAAAGTATAGGTGTAAATCTTATGACTTTGGGTTAGACAATAGTTTCTGAAATAGGATAGCTAAAACATAAGCAAGCAAAAACAAACAAACAAACAAAAAAAAACGAAGAAGAAAGAAAGAAACTGGAACTTTGTCAAAATGTTTGAAACTTTAAAGAAACTTTAAAGCTTTGAAGTATACTACCATGAAAAAAAATTCAGACTGCATACAAACATTGGCAGATTATATCTGATGAGAGCTTACTATCCCAAACTCTGCAACTCAACAATTAAAGAGCAGGTCAACCAATTTAAAATGGATAAATAATTTGAGTTAGCATTTGTCCAAATACACAAATGGCCATGCAAATGGTGTTTAGCATCATTAATCATTAGGAAAATACAAATCAAAACCACGAGACTCATCAGGGGGGCTACATTAATAAAAATGGACAATATCAAGTGTTAGCGAGACTGTGGAAAAGTGTCAACCTTTGTGCATTTCTGGTGGGTAAAAAAAGGCAGAGCCACTTTGGAAAACAGCTTAGCAGTTCCTCAACATAGCAGCTTCATATAACTTTAAATTTTCCACAGAACTCCATATAGCGTAGAGTTCCACATAAATCTGTTACTTTATATAAACATTAAGTTCTTATCTAGACAAGAGAGCTGACAATATAAAGGTCCTCAGTTTGTACAGGAATATTCATAGCAGCATTCTTCATAACAGGAGAAAAGTTCCATCAGTTTATGAATGAATAAACCAAAGGTGGTTTATGCATACAATAAAATTCAACCATACTAAGTAATGAAATAAGTAACTTATGCTAGCACATACATGAACCTTAAAAACATGCTAAGTGGAAGAAACCAGATGCAAAAAGTCACCAATTGCATGATTCCATTTATATGAAATGTTCAGAACACACGTAAATGCTTAAAAACAATAAACCGGTGGATGTCAGGGACTGGAGGAAGCGAGCTTTGGAAGCTAACGCCACAGGATGGCTTTGGGGGATACAGAAAACAATCTGGAATGCAACGACTGCACGATCTCGTAAGTCTACTAAACCCATTACATTTGTAAAATTTAATAGAGTGAATTTTATAGCATCAGTTATATAGTAATTAAAGAATAGACTCTAGAAACTGGATTTTAAGGGTTTCATCAAACATACACTCACGTTTTAATCACTGTAGAATCGCAGTGGAGAAAA
>NW_004567119.1:13534923-13548010 GCF_000260355.1 Condylura cristata | reverse complement strand
ATTAGTGTTCCCTGAACCTGAAATCAGGAAGATAATTACATGCAAACCAACCTCAATGCACATGGCACAAACCCTGTGCCGTGGATTTAATAGGAGAGTGATGAGGGACACGGACGAGCCACAGATGTCCATCCTGGCTGCCACATTCATCTTGAACTTGATCATCAGAAAACCGACTTCTGGCCTCCTCCGATTTCCTGCCCACCCCATTCTGTGTCTTCAATATGCCTTTTCACTGTAAACATCTATAAACATCATTTTCACTATAAACATATCTTGAACTAGTTGTATTCCTGTCTTTCACCAGAATGCAGGTCATTTCATATTGATCTATGCCTCTATTCCCCTCCACGTCTGAACTCGCACTAGACGGAAAGAGCACTTGAGAATATGCCTGGTTAAGAGAGACCACGAAGCTTTATAGCAACATTGAATAAAAATTAAAGTTTATAAGAGGTAGAACTATAAAATGTAGTTACAAAAAAGGCATGAGTAAAATGACAATAATATAGTTTTTATTGAAATAAAAACCATCTAGAGACAAGTGGAAAAAATAATTTATTGCAGATTCTTTTACACATTAACATGGAATGTTTATACATACACTGATGTGCTGATATGAATACTAAATATAGAGACCAACACATTTTACACAAAAGTAGTTGTATTTTATATTTTATAAAGGTAGAGATTAATAAATTATCAGAGACATTTAAGAACAGCAGGCCGATTATTCCAAGAGGAATGCATTCTTTGTCCAAATTAACCCTTCTGAACATGACACCTAGAATATAGTCACAACTTTTTGAGCTAAAGCAAGAGAAGCTCATTTCTGGGAATAAAAGACTGGAACGGCTCTGATTAAGAGGTGCCCGGAGGGCTCCTTCAGATCTGGTGAGATGCACCTTCAGGTATCCGCAGCTATGAAAGCAGCTCAATGTGAAACAGGGCAGCTTCCCATGACCACCGCATGTGGCTAATGAAATTTAATACAAAGGCTAAAATACAAGTCATAGCATTGCTAAGCAATTACAATCGCCATATGATTTGAATGAGCAACCAAATAGCTTAATAACAGAAATGCTTTCTGTATTTCTGAAGGGAAATTAGTATACTTCAAAATAGTCACTATTTTCTTAGCATGGTATATTAAGTCTTATTTTGGAAGTCTGAAAATAAATTACATTCTTTTTCCTAAAACTTAGAATTTCCTCCTTTAGAAAATGATTTCTACAATGATATACAGCAACACGATATAAACTTTGTTACGAGTTATAGTCATTAAAATATACATATAGATGGAGCACAAAATGAGGCTTGGTTAACCATGATCTATGTATACACAGCCAAATACTGTTCAGCTTCATGTCATTAAATTCGACAGATAGTTATGGGTGCCTGCTGCTTGCAAGTTACCATGTGGGTAGAACTTGTAACAGCTTTTACGACACGTGAAGTTCACATCATCCACATCTAAAGCCAAACTTCAGATCACATATTAAACTTTGAAAATAATCAAAAGCAGAGCTAGAGCTGAATAATGAGGAGTGAGAGATATACCCAAAGAAAGGCTAGAGAAACTGGAAAGGGCAAGGCAAGATTCGAGTCCGCAGGGAGTAACTGTCCTTGGCTTGGCCTGGGCGACTGGGTAGCTGGAAGCAAACTGTAGGCCTCTTCGCCTCACCACCTAGATTCAGTCCTCGTCCTGCTTTGTTTCCTTAAACAAGTGGAAGACACAGGATTACTTTTCAATGGAAATAAAGTGTGTGGTACCCCCTCCCCAAATTTTCCCTAGTGGAGAGTAATCAGCTTTCACAGCCACAGTCTTGCGAAGGCATGTGTCCCCGACATTATTCTGGATGAAACAGGCCACTCAACTAAACGAGCTGTCGTTCAGTTGCAGTTAAATTTATCAGATGAACAACAGCAAGCGGGCCAACCCCATAAGTAAATAACTTAAAGTAAAAATGGCTGAAAGAAGCTAAAAATAAAGATTTTCTAACTTGGCACTCACTGCCTTTAGGATTTGTTATAATTTAAAAGCATCTTTAGGGAGTGTACATATAGAGGAAAGATGTGCATAACCCTGTGATGTCACCTGCTCTGCAGAGCCAGTTCATCAACATGGGAACGAAAAGTCAAACTTGTGGTGGGGGTTGGTTGGGGGGAACAGGGCATGGCCTTGATCTGCACGAGAACCCCAGGATTCTAGTTGGAACCCCAGTATTTTAGAGGTCTTGGTAACAGGGCTTCTGGCTGCACAGAATGAGCATGTGAATTCTGGAAAATAGCTTGAGGCAGACCGGGATTTCCAAAGCTCCCCGAGCTCCCCACTGGGAGATAACTGGCCCATCGGAGAATATGTGTCTCCATGGCTAAGAGAGCACCCATGGGCTGAAGTCCTGACTTGGCTCTGATGGTGATTTCAGAAGGGTGCAGGGGCTGAGGGGAGCGGCCAGGGGACCTTCCGCCCCCCAATTCCCATCACTGTAGTGGTGTCCGAGTGCCTTACCAAACAAGGACAATCACAATAAAACAGGACTTTTCCATCTGATGCTTTTGGCTTTAATTTCAGAGAGGACTAAAGCTGACCACATAAAGTATCCCCTAAGAAGTTTTTATTGTCCTAACTGGCTCATTAATGTTTCAGTATTTTTGTTGCCTTACTTAAGAGTTCATGTCTGTGTGTAAGAATTCTTTTCAAATGCAATATATTTTCTGTAAATATGTTCCTCATATTTATATGCACTCTTAAAAAAATTTCTTTCTGATGAATCATACCTCTGTTCCTGTATTTTTTCTGGAAAGAAACCAAACTTGCATCGGTTCCTTTTTGCCCTTCATGGACACTGGGCCTCTGTGCTCCAGATGGAATTGAGGATCTGAATTTTCTGGTGTCATCAGGCACCTGAGAGACAGGACACAGGGAGCTGAGAGAGAAGCACGGGGTGCAATGAACGGAGCGTGGGGAAGCCCTAAAGTTACCACCCCAGACAATACGGACACACAGGACATCATTGTGTTTAAAGGAAACTGAAGCTTTTGTTGATGGCGAATGTTAGGACTTCCTAAGATGGCACAGAAACTTTCCAAGCAGCAATAATAACATCGCCCCTTCTTACAAATCAAAACCAAACTATCCCGAGAGCCGAGGGGCTGCCGTTTCAAGGTAATAAAATCACTTGGAGTTGAGCCACATGCAAAGAGACATTTTTCTTGCAAATCACCCAAGTCAATACCTGTTGTCTTACCTGTATGTATATTCAGACACGTTTATTTTCCCCTTTTCTCCAGTGGTTTCTGTTCTGCTTGTGAGGTTGACAGTATTTCCAAAAAGACAGTATCGAGGCATCCTCTGCCCAATGACCCCTGTAACTACCTCACCAGTGTGGATTCCTATGGTTATCTACAAAATCAAAATGTTGCCTTCATCACTTCAATTTCTAACACACTAATTTTTGCTTACTTTATATTCCAGAATAATGTAGTGTCATCATATAAAAATCTTAAGAATCCTCTAGGAGAATTCCAAGTACATTACAAACAAAACCCCTCACATGTTCTGTCATCCAAGAGAAACATTCCTTTTCCAAAGTCCAAAGATTTTCAAAGATGTGAATCTGGCAACTTTCATGAAACACAGGAAAGTGATTCAAAAATAAATAAATAAACCAGAGGGACAGACATTTTGTCTCCTTATTACTTTCAGTTCATGGGCGAGACTAGGTAATTGCAGACAGATAGACAGATTTCCCGAGTCTCTGTAACTCAACTGGGTTCAATAAGATGGTAGTTTTATTGTCAAGATGCCCCTTTCTGTACATAATTTATGATTATTTGGTCAAGACAATGAATCAGCTGTTGACAAGGGTCTCTCCACACTACTGTGTTACCCATTTTACTTACTAACCTGAACAGGCTCGCCGTCCACTTGAACCTGCCCAGCAATTTCCATCATGTCCAAGGCCAGGCGGCAAATGGACCGGGCATGGTGGATGCAGGGCTCGGGAAGGCCACTCACCGTCATATACTTATCACCGACAGTCTCCACCTGTCACAACACATGTGTTTAGGCATTTGTGGTTAGCATAAACTAGGTTCATCTGCGATCCTAGTTAAAAAAAAAAAATCTTTTCAAAGGTTATCAGTGTCAGCAATGTTGAACTTCCCTCTTTCTTACAATTCTAACATGCATAATCCATAACCCAAACAGGAGGTACCTTGCCATTATCTGACATTTACACACCTGGCACTCAGGCCCTTTGGATTTTCCTTCTGGAGATCCTAACTTTTCAGACACTCTCATAATTCAGCAGAACAATTTATTACTTTATTTCCCTTAAAAAAGTGATGGCTTGATAGAGGCACTGCTTGAAAACTGGTGATTTATCATAGCCATTAACCATTTATTTTTATGATGTGCTCACCAAGTGTTACAGTATTCCTGGGAAAACAACTATAAAATAAATAGTTCCTGGGGCACTTATATTACTCCAGATGCCTGAGGTGGTTTAGTTAACATTCTTGGCTTTACGAAGCAATATTCCACTGACTTCATTTTTCCAATAGGATACTTGTTGCTAATTGAAACAAAGGACAGAAATGTCCTATAAATATTTATCTTCTAAGTGAAGTTACCTAAAAGCGAGTCTGAGCCCTGGTACCCTTCTCAGGCCCGTGACTCCTGCCCAGGCCAACCTCCCTATATTCCGGTCAGCCTGTCTCCTGCACCGCGTGCAGAGACCAAGGCCATGTTTACACCACGTGTGATAAACAACCTGCATGGGCTTGTTAATGGAAGTGCAAAAAATAGCTGGACTTTACAGTGTCACCAGAGTCATCTGCTCCATTCATTTTGGCTACAAAGAAGAGAAAGTTTTAAAACAACTTATATAACAGAGGCGCTGCCGTCTAAAGCCGGTCCAGCGAGGCTTCTGTCGCCAAGACTGCAGTCAGGGCTGCGCTGCAGCGCCCCCTGGCGGGCCAGGAAATCCAGACCTCTGCACCCTGCGCTGCGCTGGCACAGCAAGGACTTGCCTTATAAACAAAGGGGTTTTTCCGGGAATCCGTGAGTGTATCGAATCTAGTGTAGAGGTCGTTGAGAAGGTTCACGATCTTCATGGCCCCTTCCCCGGAGGCGTGCTTGCTGCAGAAGGCGTTGAAGCCCACAATGCCGCTGAAGAGGATGGTGACGTTGTCGTACCTTTTGGCAGGCACTGGGCGCTTGTGCCTCAGCTCGTTGGCCACGGAGGGAGGAAGCACGGAATAGAGCAGTCTGTTAGGAAAGTCAGGGTCAGGGTCAGAACTTGGGGGGGGGGGGTGAGTAGCATAGCTGCCTGTGTTGCCTGTTTAGGGCGTGGCACATCAATGTCACTTGCATCCTACAGACCTGGATTATGACAGTCCCCTTCTAAAAGGAGCATCCGATATAAGCCATTTAGAAATAAGGTATAGGGACCTCCCTGGTGGCACAACCGGTGAGAATCCTGCACTGCAAGCTGGCCACAACCGCCTCAGTGAGAGTTCGCTCAGATCCCTGCCCGGGAGCTGACCCACATGGGCTCAGACCTCTCCTGACCCGCCTGCTGCTCCCCTCAGCAGTTACTTGTCAATCTGCCTGTTCTGCTCCCCGCTCTGTCTCTGGTGGATCCTCTCACCACCCCTGCATCTCTGGCCTGTACTCCAGTTCTGTATGCATAAATAAATAAAACTTTAAAAAGAAAAAGAAGGATATAGGAAATATAAACCTGATTTTGTTTGGGTGTATTTTTTTATCGAAGTAATGTTGGTTTATGTTTCTATTTTGGAAGTTCAGGACACCCTGTTCTGGTGCTGCCACTAAGGCAGATCAGTTCAATTCCCTAGAGAGAGCTTATTTTTTTGAATATTAAAAATGAATGCACAAGAACCCGTGTAAAATCTCTGATAAATGTTAGAGATTAGTGCTTTTTATCCTTACATTCAGGTAAGGCCAGGTAATTTGCAGTATCCATTTGTTTGAATGGGTTACTGAAAATGAAAATGAAATACCATTCTTGGAAAACTTAGTTTTAAATTTCAGTCTTTATGTTACTGAATATCATTATAGATGTAATTCTTGTTACTATAGATGACATTATAATCTGTAAGTCATAGCTATCAAGCCCTAAAATAACTTGGTGTTCTAGAAGTCTTTTTACTTATTTTTTTAAAGATTTAGTTTTATTTACTCATGCATACAAGATTTGGGTACAGGTCAGAGATGTAGAGATGTGGGAAGGTGAGAAGAGTCACCAGAGACAGAGTGGAGAGCAGAACAAGCAGATTGACTGAAATACACTTGGGGAGCCATGGTTGAGACAGAAGTCTGCTGTGTCACGTAGGTCAGCTTCCCTGGCTGAGGATTGAACCAGTGGCTGGTGATAACTTGATAGCACTGACACTTAACCCCTGGGCCAACAGGGAGGCCCAGGAAGTCTTTTTAAATATATCAGCCAATTCTAAGTTCTAAGTTCACTGTAACCCTCAGCACCTGGTGGATTCTTGGAACATACAGGATGCTCAAAACAAACCTCTTATGTGAATAAGTGAATGGGCTTTAAATAAGCATTTGAATCATCCTAAACATTTTCGTAGAGATGTTTTGGCTTAGGGCCTTCAACTTGGCTGCTATAAACAGAAGACATACTCCCTCTATCATTAAGACTGGCTTATACTTGAATGTACCATTCCTTCTGAGTATGGGGAAGAGTTCCCTACTCCCCCAGAGTTGCAATAGGTCCCTTGCTTTTTTACTCCCGCTGTCTATAGGAACTACATATAGTCTCCATCTACTATGTCCTCCTTTAACCGCTAGATGTGGTCTTACGTGTCTGTCTTTTTCTTTTCATCTTCCAGGGCTCTTAACGTGAGCTGCAGCCTGTCCGTAAGGATCTCCAGTTCTTGGGTGAGTTTGTATTCCTCTCTGAATTGTTCACCCAAAAGAACAAGATCACGTGTGGCATCATGGAGAGGGATGTCACTGAGATAGAGACCTCTCCTTGTCAAATCATCCAGGTTCATCACACTGTATACAGCAAAAGGAGGCAGAATCAGTCCCTGTGTGACCACATGGAGACACCAACCTCTGTAAAGTGTAGTGCAGACATGTCCTGGCATTCACAAGGTTCAACTGAGCAAGAAAAAAATGGAAAACTGGAGGAAGGAATTAGCTTCATTCATTGAAATATTTAAAAATCTATCAAAGAGCGTGAACCTCTAATGCTTTTTATCATACGGCATTTTTTGATGTCATCAACCTAACTTGCTACATAATGTAAGAAACTGTGCTAACAAAACTGCTCAGGAATATAACATGAGATTGTTATTATTGTTGCCATATGTTTTCCTCTTTCTAGAAATGAAAAAAAGAGATCTTAACTATTTTTAACAGAGAAAACAGTTTTTTTTTTATTTGAGAAACTAGATCATCTTTGCCTTTTAGAGTCTAAGAAGGACCACTCTTGACATAGTTGTTTTCCTTTTAGATAGAATAATTAAAATTTACAACCAGATTTATGAATTATCTTCAACATGTATTTCATATATTTGTGACTCTCTGAAATGTATTTTATGAGCTATTCTTATTTCTGGGTCTAATTCCTCCACTAATTATATTTTCTTTGATTAATTTTCCTCATTTATTTGAAACATTATTTAATCATACTAGAATTTACGCACCATTGTAACACTTTTTAGAACAAAATGATGTTTATTGATTCAGTGAAAATTTAGTAAATGAAAAGTTAACTGTTTTTAGATTTTTTTTTTTATTAAACTATCCTAAGGTTATATTATTGGTTTAAATTCTTTAAATGCAAAGTAATTATTGTGGTCTTTCACAATAATAATTCATCTAAAAGTAAGTAATTGTGTTATATCTTTGTTTTCTCAAATGGGTTACAAAATAGACAAATATTTTGTTATGCAAAATGATAAATACACAAAATATCATCTGGCAAGTTTCATAGCTATCTTTTTATACTTTTCTAAAGCAGATTTAAATTTAGTTTTCTTATTCTGAATTTCTAAGTATCTTTTATTAAAGTTCTTTGTCACATGGGGAAAACCTCGGCCTATAATTTTACTTCCCTCTGATAATTTGTACTAAAAACATAATTTATTTAAATTTCTAGGTAAAAATATATTTTGGAAGATCAGCTAAATACTCTGAGTTTAATATACTATCTGCTAAGCATAGTATCTGAGCTCAAACTCAGAAATAATTAGAATAGTTATTCCTTGGTGCCTAATATAATTGCTTTTCTACATGATAGCTCCTTGGAAGGTAAAAGATAAGGAATTAACTAAAGGCAGCTTAGGCTTCTGCAATCTAATGGCATAAACAATGAACAAATTGATTAAAAGTAGAATAAATGGTTTCTTCTGAGTTTATTACAAATGTCAAATGAAATTATCTTTGCTACGGAGAGGGAACAAAATATAACAAAATCTAATTATATTTCAAACCATGTAGTCCATAGTGAATCTAATGTTTTGAGTTCCTTTCTTAGTTTAAATAGGTACATCTGGTATAATTAATCCACGAATTCTTACCTTGGTGAACACAGAAAAAGGATGCTGTCTGCTTCAGGTAAGTAGATCATTTGACCCTTGAGACGTAAGCAGCTGATCTCAGTCCCAGTCAGTTCATCCTCAGATTCTAACTTCTCAACATCCAACAATCCTTCCTGGAAAAGGCAAGTCATACCGATTAACCAATGTTTTTCCTCCTACCTAACACTTCAGAAAAGGACACACAGACTTTATTTTTCACCAAATCATAAGGGAGAAGTGTGCCAATTAGGGTGGGAGACCCCATTTCTCCAGAGTTCTGGCAGGTACTAAGTAAAATAGTTACCTTACTAATATACTCGAAAAATGGCTCTTTTCTTAGAACCTAGAAAGACAGTAGCTATGGCGTCTTTAACATCACGTGACGTTAAATATATCAGACATTTATTTAAAGCTCCTGTGACTCTTATTTCTGATTTTCCAGCGTGAGCACAACATACAATATCAGGGTATATCAAAAAAGAAAGCAAGGCTTTTCATTCCTCACACCTGCATTCACAGAGTAGCTAGCTGAACTAGCTGGTCCCAAACACATTCAGCTAGAGTAGGTAAGACCTGTGGGAGGATTTTAGGAAGGATGACCGGGGAATTCTAAGGCACTTTCCCACAAAATGGCATCAACAGTAGTAGACAATCTAAAGAAAGAACGTATCAGAATATATCAGTGGCTTTGGACTAAGCTTTACTGTCCCAACACAGGGAGCAGTCTTCACAACTACTTTTTAAAATTATGATCAGTTGATAAAGTTCCACTATCCCTCAGAAAAACCAAAAACTCAGTAGCATTTCCTTGGTAATGGAATTTAGCTTTGAGCTCTAACTCCCCCCGCCTGAATGCTGTAATAGCTAATTTTCCTTCTGGAATACTGCTAACTTGTTGCACAACTACTTATTCACATTTAGAGAAATAACATCTTGATTACCTTGCTTCTCAATACAAAAACTGTATTGATATGTGAAAGGATCCCATGGAAACTGATATCAATGTGAGGACGAACCAGAGAGAAGACAGACAAAAGGCTGCAATTTCCAGGCTGAAGCTGAAATGCAGATAAAAATAAATGGACATTTAAGTCAATTTTATTATTTGGTGCTATGAGTCTTACAAAGCTTAATAACGTTTAAAAGTTGATCATAATTATTCCATAAAACATCTAAAACTATGTATATCTTGACTTAGGCAGCTCAGTGATTAAATGGACATAACATTTTTCCATGCACAGAAATCCTAATAAGGATTCCAGTGACTAACATTCATATCTACTACTACGAATAATTTTTAAAGAAGAAAGAATGCATATTTATCTTTTAAAAATATTTCAAGGTGTCAAGTTCTTATGCTTAAAAATGAAACTTAAACAGCAGAACCACTAACAAGCATTTGAAGTTCATCAAGAGAAGGTTAATAATGATGATTCGTAATAGCTGTTGACGGCTTACAATGCGCCATCAGCTAAATGCTCCTCACCTGCTCTCCATCCTCACGTTACAACAAAGGGAAAATAAGCAGAGAGAGGTAAAGTAACACACTGCAGTTCACACAATGACTTGAAGGTCACACAAGGAGGGAGACTCGTAGCCAGTGTAGGAGTCAGTGTCTGCACTATAGGTTTATAATGGATCCCACTGGAGATCACATCTCTCTAATTGTGAGTAAAAGTATCTAGACACGTGTCATATATTAGCTCCAATAGTTAGTAGAGGAGGGGGGAAAACACGTAACAGGCCAAAGAAGATTTTACAAATGGGGCTAAATTACACAATTCAGATGTGGGTTCTCATCATCACCTCCCTGTGTCTTTTGATGCGTTCTCTACTGAACCACATGATAATCTTCATGATTTTCCTTTCCTGTTTCTTAATTTTCTCTCCTTTCGCTAAAGATGGCAATGACTGATTTTAAAGTTATAGTCTGTAATCATCCAATGAATGAGATTGCTCAAGAGATGAGTACACAAATGCAAGCTGATGGTTACTAGAAAGCTACATTTTTTTTCTCATGAAAATAAACATCACTTCTATCATTTTCCCACTCCCTGTAAGTGAGTAACACAGAAAAAAATAAGTAGGCACCCGCCGGAGTGCTAAGGTGTGTTCAAGGGCACTTAGCTCACATTTAAACAATTAGCGCGATCAGTGGGGTGTGCGATTGATACTCAGTCAAGGGTTAGAGAAAATGAGGTGCACTTACCTGGGGCAGCACCCTGTATATGGCATTGCCGCACTGAGTGACCACGAGGTCCCGGTCAAATATTATGTGAAAAGGAAAAGCTTTGCAAAAAGTGTATGGGCTGATACGTGACTCCTCGGTGCCATTTTCTTCAAACCTGTCAAGATCTTCATAAAAATCCTCTTCTTTGGATTCTTTTTCTTCAATTAAAAATTGAGTGTGATCACACTCTTCATTTCTTTGCTGAATAACCTGAGTGTTAACAAGAGGGGAAAAGCGCCTCTGTTTCATTTTATAGAAAATACCGGTCCTCCCTGGTGGCGCAGTGGGTTAAACCACTGCACTAAGAAGCTTAAGCCACTTCCGCATGAGTTTGATCCCTGCCTGCCCCGGAAGAGTCCACATGGCGCGCCAGACCTCGATCCTTATGGAGGTGGAATGGTAGAATTACATATTTTATAATACAAGCAAAGCCATTTTCTATCAACTGGCAATATCTAAAATTTTAATGAAAACAAAAAATGCCATCTCACACACCACTGATAGGGAGGGGCATTTTAGACTAATCCTTCTGAAGGACAGATGAAAGTGATGCATAAAAAGCCCTAAACAATATGTGTAAACTTTGACATAACTCTAAATCCAGAAATTCATTCTAAAGAAGTAAATAAATTGTGAGCATAGTGCTCGAGTTGAAGAAATAACCATGATTCTAAAATCTGATTGAGGGACCGATACATGAGTAGGCTGGAGCTTCAGAAAATGCTGGCTACAGTCCTCCCATACATGGGATCACAAGCTCAGCATCAGCCTGATCCAAAGTGAAGCACTTGGGGCAGTTGCCTCGTCAGTCACATGGAAAGAGAAGCAAATGTTGCCCATCCGCCCTTTTGTTCCAGCATCACCTGAGACTAAAGAACACGTCACAATGAACACGGGTGCTATTCATATATTCTTCCAGATACACTTTCATAGAGAAATCAGGACACTCCTATTATACGTGCGGATTAGAAATTAGAAAACTTTGCCCTTCAGGGCTGATTTCCTTATAGTCTCAGGAAAACACCAAAACAGTCAACCTTGAAATTTTGATGTTTTGTTCGATTTCCAATTTAGCTAGATGGATTGAATTATATGCACCTGCAATGTATTAATTAATTCTTTAATTCAACTCTTGCAATGATTAAATTTGCAAATAAACTTTTTTAACACATAATTTTAGCCTATTCTTTGGGTGTCATCTCATGATGTGGTATAATATCTCTCGTGAAGTTAAATTGTCTGTTAAATCTGGGCTTGCAACACCTGTAAGTTTGACATCAAAATACTTTTGGAAATGACAACTAGCTGTGGAAAAACTCAGATATACAAAATTTTATAAATGTAGATTTCAAAAATCTGCCCTGGCACATGTGAATAAATGAAATAATAATAAATGAATAAACCACAACATAAATATTATATAAGATGAGCCCTGTAATTGAGTAAAAACTTGAATTTCCTTTATTAATAGAATGTGCTTATGTTACCACCCCCCCAACCAAGTAAGGAGTAACCATAGCAACTGCAGTTTCTAATGGCGCCTTAATTTGCATTTCTTTCTTAAAGTTTTTATGTAACTCTTTTTGCTCAGCTTATTTAAACAAACAAACAAAAAAAAAAAAACAAGAATAGACAGTATACATACAGCTCTTGATACAGGTTCACTCAGAACAGATGTCATGTTAGTTTAGTGTAGATGGGAGAGGGATGGGACATTTTGATAACATTCTCAGGAGATTCATAATTGTGCATGAATTTCAGTTCTTGACTCAAAGTTTTAATTTTTAAATACCTCTGGGCTGTCAAGTCATGGGGAGCCTCATGTTCTGGACACTAGATGCACCTCAGTGTCACTGACAAGTACAAAAACAATAACAACAAAACAAACACAAGTCTGACACCAATTCCTCCCAACAAGGTGTAGATGAAGCACAAGCACGTGGTAGTACTTTCTGATACAACTCGCTTCAAGTCACCATTTTTATGTTGGATAATGCTGTGGCTAAAGTCTGGGACTCTCAAATAGTTTGAGCATACCAGTGAAAAGAAAGTATCGCCTGGTAAATTCCTCATGAGGAAAACGGAACTAAATCCACTGCTCCTCCCTCTTCCCAAATTTAGGGCCCACTGATAAATGGCTCTTGAAGCTGAATAAGCCGAGGGTGGAAAGAGCAGCTGACTGGTCAGGATGGTTCTCGGCCCTCCCTGGTGGCGCAGCGGATTAAAGCGCAGCACTAAGAAGCTAAAGCCACTTCCGCATGAGTTCGACCCCCGCCTGCCCTA
>NW_004567119.1:13532962-13534793 GCF_000260355.1 Condylura cristata | reverse complement strand
TCTCGCCGCCCCTGAGCCTCTGGCCTGTACCCCAGTTCTGTATGCACAAATAAATCTTAAAAAAAATTTTTTTTTCTCTTTACAGTTGCTGTGACAACATAGCAAAATAATCGCTCAAGACTAATAATGTGTGTATCAACAGCGATACAATATTTAAAGTATGAGACTGGGCTTCTTTCACAGTCACCCAATTAAACAATTAAAAAAAAATGCTTTATGTTGGCAAAAAAAATCCATTCCAATCCTATTTCAGAGACAGTAAAAGCTCTAAGTTGGCAAAACAGGCCATTCCAATTATATTTCAGAGACAGAAAAAGGAACACTAATCAGTAAAATAATAATCTAATTTTATAGGATCTAAGAACTTGACTATCTGGCGCTCCCTGGTGGTAAACTGGTTATAGCGCAACACTGTGAAGCTGTCTGCAGTCACTGCAGCATGAGTTTCATCCCCACCCAGGGAGCTGACCCACATAGCCCAGCAGACCTCTCCTGTCTCAGCTGCTGCTCCCCTCGGCAGTGTATTTCAGTAGATCCACCTGTTCTGCTCCCCACTCTGTCTCTGGGGAATCCTCTCACCTCCCAAACCATTGGTGTAGACCTCAGTCCTTGTGTGCCTAAATAAATAAATCTTTAAAAACAAACTTGCCCACCCACATTACAGGTTATGGGATTTCTGTATTCTCAAGTTCACAGCTTACAGGCAGTCACCTATCCTCTGGCTTCCCAGATGCCATGTGCTCACCAGGAATGCAAACTAAATTTCACATTGCCTTAAGCAGCATTTAAGTAGGAAGAAAAATCTGCTGCCATGGAGAAAAAAAAAATTCCATATAATGCATTCCACAGAAGGCATTATAGAAGGCTCCTGGTGTTACCACTGCTCAGGTCATTTCTACCTCTGGTGAGGCCGACTAGAAGCAAAATCCAAAACTACATTAATTAGTATCCTTGCTAATACTGAACATGCCATATGTGTTCAGAAGATTCTGCAGCTGACTATTACCTTCATGTCGATCTCAGTGCCATGGATTTGCTGAGCTACCGTCTTGATGATACCGATGACAATGTCCTGCAGCCCTTCTCTCTCTGAGTAATAGTGCAGAATGAGTCCTTTGCCCTTTTCTGCATCTGTGCATCTGAAGGAAGGCGCCCGCATGCCCGGGTATATGGTGGCCAGGTGGTCATGCAGAGCATCCAGGTTCTGCAAAGAAGGGGGAGAGGAGGAATAAATATGGCCTCCACAATGGCCCCCCATGTTGGGAAAGCAAGTGAAGACACAAGGATCAAATCTGCACTTAGTGGGTAGTTGGGCTGAGTAAACACACATCCACAAACCTCATCCTCCCCTTGCTGCACCGGGACGTCTGTAAGAAAAGAATCAAGGAGAACTTACAATGAACATAGTGTGATTAAGAAAAGCATCGGTGGCTCTGAAAACTTACATTAATGATAAATAAATAAAAATAAATGATGCTGTAGGAGAGAAACATAAAAGAATAAATAAGCATATTTACTGGAGTCTGAAGCATATACACACACATATATATATAAATGTGTGTATTATATATATGTGTGTATATATGTACATTATATATAGCAATATGTAATGGGCAGAGGGGTCATACTTTACCTGCTATTTACACTACAATCCTAAACTTTATTAATAACTTAAAAAAAATCAGAGTTACAAACATGCAAAGATAAAAGCACATTGTTATGGCCCTCCCTGGAGGCGCAGCGGGTTAAAGCACTGCACTGAGAAGCTAAAGCCACTTCCGCATGAGTTCGATTCCCGCCTGCCCCGGAGGTGACCACATGGCGTGGCAGA
>NW_004567119.1:13523630-13532782 GCF_000260355.1 Condylura cristata | reverse complement strand
AAAAAAAAAAAAAGCACATTGTTATGTCATAATACTTTAGAAATGTGAAACATTAAGAAATAATTAATAATTAAAGCGTGTTCTCCTGCTGTTGCAATGGGCGACATTATGAACATTATGAGGCTCTCTCTGAAGCCCCTGCAGCACGAGTTCAATTCCCCGCCAGGGAGCTGACCCACATGGTGCACAGACCTCTCCTGACTGCCTGCTGCTCCCCTCAGCAGTGTATTTCAGTAGATGCCTGTTCTGCTCCCCACTGTCTCTGGAAAATTACCCTCTTAAAATATAATTCAGGCCAGCTCTTAAAGAAATCTGAAGTTCATCCCGGTCACCTCTAGAGGTTGCTATTCCTCTGTGAAAGTAGCCAATATGGCAGAGGTGAAGTGTTGGGCAGTTTCTATAAACAGCAAGCCCTGGAAGAACTACAAACTTTTCTTTGTTGTATTGTACAAAGGGTTCTTCCTAATACAAGCTCTTCTAGAAATTCTTCCTTGAGAAGGGAGATATGAGGTTTGCTCCAGATCCCCTCCATTTCTAATGACGTGCATAAGTTGGGAGAAAATTTGGTGAGGAAAAATTACCAGGCACTTTATATTATTCTGCATTTCTCAGAGTCAAAATCAAATTCAGCTGCATTGTGGAAATTTCTAATGTACTGTGTTATAACTGATTTTAAAATATAAAATTGAGTCTAACAACAAAATTTTGAAATAAAACTTCCCTGTAAGATAGTGTCAGTCTATCTGCAGATATTATTTTCATATCATCTATTTTCATCCTGTGTCTTACTGTGTTATCAGCACTAATGTGGCAAAGTAATACAGTTGAACAGATAGAAACAAATGGTGACCACGGAACGCATACATTGTCTGCACGCGTGATGGGGCTGAAGGCCAGAAACACCAGGCTGACCCAAGACTATTACACCATGAGTCAGAAATATGCTCTGCACTAACATAAAGAGCCATTTTTTAAAAATATAATATAATGAGTTATTTTAAAGAGCCATTTTAATTTAAATAAAGGTATTGACAACATTAAGGCATCCACGTTGGTAATAAAATATTGCTGAAACAGGTCACCCAAACAAGCGGAATACCAAAACAGGCTGTTCGAATGTTCATCGCTTAAGTCTCTGCAGAAATCAGCTCCCCAGAGATTTACTCTTCTATTGAACATGCTATTAATTAAATGGACAAGGGAAAGTGCATCCCTGCAGTGTAAAACATTTAGTATCACTTAATGTAATATTGATTTTCTTTAGATAGTATGTAACACAAAAAATGCTCTTGGGTATTCTTTAGTTACAGCATCCTTTACTTGGTTTTATTCCCTCAAAAACTAAAGTGATTATTACAGCCTGTCTATTATGGGAAATGGAGATCAGGATTAAAAATTAAATTATTCTCACTAGAGTATATTTATATTGCAAGAAGAGACTCATTTGTCTCGAGCAACTGAGAAGTTTTCAAATAAGATTCTCAAAATATCTAAGAGGAAACCATGTCCCATATTATACATTACACTCCATAGGAAGCTAATTACATGGTCGCATGTCTGTGGGGATGTGTTCTGAGATTTCCTATTAAAGCAGGCATTGTTTTCTTTCTAAATATATCCACAGAAGTAGAGGGAAATAAGAGCTGAATGACCCATTACCGAGAAGTATAAACATAAAAGAGACATAGGAAAAATGTAAATGCTGGTATCTTAGCACAGCAGATACCCAGGAAATAAAACAAACCTCAAATGTGTTCTTTTTTCATTGGCCTTAACTTTATAGAATCAGAAGACAGGAATAGATAGAGAGCTGATCCTTCTATCTATTCTGCCTCAAGATGCCATAAACTTACTGAGATTTTCAGTGTTTGACATAATCTTAAGGCCTTTTCTACAAGCAAAACAAATGTACTTCTTCGACTTAGGAATTCTGCTTTCCTAAAGTCCATTTCATTTTGTCACCTAGAATTTATCACTTGCAGAGGAAAAATTCATGCTGGCGCCTAGGACACTTTAGTTGGGCTCTAGATTTAGTATGCAGCACAGATTTACCAAACAACACAGAATTTACTCCTCCTTTGAGATGCGGTATGAAGTTCTTTATTTTCAAAGATCTTGGAATGTTCAAAAAAATTCAGATTTCCTCTTCATAATATACATGGCAAAAAAAATGAATACATAATTACAGAGGTAAAGATTCCAGAAATTTACTACCTGTTTCCACGTTTCCAGAGTTTCTAGTAAAATAAGGCAAAATAATCCACCTAAGAGGATGGAGTAAGATCTTGTGGTCAAAGTGTTGAGGAAGATTTTTAGTCTCCAAGAATCCTTATGGGTCCGTATGGATTCTCGGATGGGGAAAAGGGTGCCATTATGTTATTCGAGAATTTAACTGCCGCTCAGATATGTGTGAAATAAATATTAGAACCAGTCATTACAAAAACTTTTTTTAAGGAAGGAAGATAAAACACAGCATTTCCTTTCTTTGTATTTCTCATACTTCTGAAATATAAGAAACA
The DNA here is from genome assembly GCF_000260355.1 of Condylura cristata. NCBI lineage: Eukaryota > Metazoa > Chordata > Mammalia > Eulipotyphla > Talpidae > Condylura > Condylura cristata. The sequence goes on along the minus strand of NW_004567119.1, from coordinate 13,530,263 downwards.
CTTATTTATGAAAATCATGTAATTTGAAAAAATATTTTGTTATTTATTTTTTTTAAAGATTTATTTATTTGTGAATACAGAAGTAGGGTACAGACCAACGGCTCAGGGGCGGTGAGAGGCTTCGCCAGAGACAAAGCGGGGAGCAGAACAGGCAGATTGACGAAGTACACTGCTGAGGGGAGCAGCGGGCGGGTCAGGAGAGGTCTGCCACACCATGTGGTCACCTCCAGGGCAGGCGGGAATCGAACTCAGGTGGAAGCGGCTTTAGATTCTCAGTGCTGTGCTTTAACCTGCTGCGCCACCAGGGAGGGCCATATTTTGTTATGTTTTATAAGCAAAAAGTCACTTTAGAATCTGAACATGAAAAATATAAATAAGAGACATAGTAGTCAAAATGAAAACGGTCTTATTATAGTTCTAAAATGCGTACCTTCTTCTCTAAGTGTTCACTGGTCAATTTTAAAATTGCAGGTTTAAAAAACTGACATTTTGGATGTTGAGAAAATAGCTCCTTTGATTCAAAAGTTAAAAATTAAAATGATAGGTGCAATTTTTTTCTAAGAAGTATTATAAAGTCCCCCCACCACACACACCCACACCCTCCCCGTGGCCAACAGGTTAAAGTGCAGCACTTCAAGGAGCCCCCCCCACCTCCCCACCCCCGCCAGGAGGTGACCCACATGGCGCAGCAGACCTCTCCTGACACTCCCACTGCTCCCCTCAGCAGTCACATTGGTCTACATGTTCTGCTCCCTGCTCTGTCTATGGTAAATCCTCTCACTGCCCCTGCACCTCTGATGTGTACCATAGCTGTCTGCATAAATAAATAAATCTTTAAGAAAGAAATATTATAAGTATTTACAGATGTTCAGGAAAATCTTCATATTTCCTCAATGAATACTTTGCACAAACATTTAAGTATTTTAGATAGGTCATCAATCCCACATTGCTCTTGGTGGAACAGCCAAATCAGAATTTTGTGTTTAATAAGCCAAAACCTGGAATGACATGAATTAAAGAAAATCACAATGCAGATAGAATAGAAGCATCAGTGGGGCAACTCCCACTTGTAGGAACTGACGAATGAATGAAGCTGCCACCACATCAAAATTAGCAGGAGACGGTGTTTGCAGCAAATTATGAAAGAATATTTGTTTGATCATTTAACTGAATTCCTACGCATATTTAAACAAGACCATCACTGAAATTCTGACTGGGTTCTAATATTGCATATTGCTCCTTTACTTTTCAATAACCAACTTGTAAGCTTCCTGTGACTGTTTTAATGTCATTAACCTCTGTAATCTTAGAGGAGAGGCAAAAGATATATAACACAGCAGTAATGCAGTACCCTGCTGTGAATAGAGGCCATGTACTATCTGTTTGATTGACTATGGACACTCAAAGCTCCTTACTCATCTGTAAACATGTGTACAAGGACACATGCATACTGCACAGCCCAAAGTAAGAAGAAAACCAACAGAGCGCTGTTCCAAATATACATTACTGCTGATCACAGCACCCGAAAATGCATTGGCTTGAAATAGTAATTTACTATCATCAGTCATTATTGTTCTGTGGGTTGCCTGTCCTTGGGTTGAAGTGAGATGACAGCTGCAGGTACAGTCATCATGATGCCACTCCAGGCTGGTTCCCCAAGATGAATCACTCAGGTGGCTGACTCTTTGTGGGGAGCAACTTCAAGTGGGGGAGAGCCTGCACAGGGCATATCCATGCTGCCTGGGCTTCTCAGTTCATGAGACTGTGCCCAAAGAGAGGGTCCTATCTGCTCCTAGATATTCAGGTTTCTTATGAACTAGCCTGGGAGCTTCAAGATATTATTTTTATTTATTGGCCTGATTTCCTAGATTCAGGAGAACAAAAGGGAACCCCATTTCTGATGGGGCAAGGCAAGACTATATTGCAGGATCATGTGAGACGGGAGATATAAGTGCAGTGGATTTTGCAGTGATGCACAAAGGCATTAGACAGTAGGAGCAGCACTGGCCAAGGGAGAGATGCTGTCAAATTTGGCAATGATTACTATTTATTCTCTTTGACTTTCAAATCCTACATGTTCTCTGCAGTGTTTCAATCAGTATACTAGAAGGTTCAAGTCAAAATCTAGGGTAGTATCATAATATCATATTTTTATTCCTAATTTAAGAATAACAAAGTGGCAAAATAGAAAAACAATATTTTGCTGGAATATGGTTTTATCCCTAAAACATTATAATATCCAAGCAAAATATATCAAATCCAAAAATAAAAATCACTTCTTTTTCTTTATCTCATTTTGATAAGGCATATTTCATCTACTAAATCAATCAAAATATAATAATAAATTACAAGGATCACCTACTTTTATCTAGTATTACACAAATTAATGGTTTCAAAGGATATTAAGAAAAAACAATTCCACCTGTCTAACATCTAAGAAAGAATAATGTTTCCAAAAAGTATCCACTAAAAACATTTCTTACTACTTTAATTCATATTGTACAGTTTTTAAGATTTTTTTGTTGTCAAAGTCTTGAGATAGATTAAAAATAAGCATATTGTAAAATTTTAGAATTTGAATTTAGAAGGGTAAGACTGACTGGGTAAACAGGGCCATGGAGTTGATACTGGCATCAAAGTCTTCAAGGAGGGAGGGTAGCCCACTATTGAAACTAAACTGTTAAATTTGAATTGTCGAACTGTTTAAACTGACAAAAAATAAACTCAAAATCACTGAAAAAAAAAAACACTCTTCTGTAGCTAAACAACAGAAACATCTGGTTCATGTGAATTTGAATACAAACAAACAGCAGTGTTACCTCAAAAAACAGTCTGGACTAAATAAAAAAAAATACACACATGCAATTCAGAATTAACTAGTTCTATCATTCAAAGACTCTTTATTTGTTGCTGATCAAACACTGTGCCTGGTATGCAAAATCTTTTAAAATTACTTTTAAAAGTCCAAAAAAATGTGTCTATGTGGTAGATAGTCATTGGAATAGCCAAATAAAAGGCTGGGAAAAACCACTCCATAGGGTGTGCCCCTTGCAACAGTGAGTGTATAGAACTGCCCAACCTAAGTTCAAGTTCTCTTGTGTGATCATTTCAGTAGCTCTTATTTTATTGTTCCCATAGAGCTTGAAATAGAAATGTTAGAATGAAAATTTAAAAGCTTCAACAGTTATAAGTGATGCATCTCACTAATTAATTAATAAACAATAACTTGTCATGCCCACATGAAAGGGAAATCAGTTAATGTGTGTTTAGTCTTTTATATTTGAATCTATCACTCATTTCTAAATAAAGTTATATAGTCTCATTCAATATGAGATTTTGTTATTCTCGATAAAAGAATTCTGATAAGCTACTGCCATATTTGCTTATTTTTGTACAAACAGTAAATGTACATTAAAACACATATATTCATTCATTCCCAGATACACAGATTGTATCTATGGAGAAACCATCACTAAAGGATGATACAGTCTGTCACCTCATGAAGTTTACATTCCAATCCAATAAACAGGAAGTGATAATACAGTGTGCGAACAACTGTGGTTAAATAACTACAATATACTATGGAAACATGAGAAATACCAATTATACTGACTCTGACAGCGTAGAGATTAGAGAGGGAAGAGTAGAGATTTTTCTGGCAGAATTTGATGAGGGTGGATGAACAGGATTCATCTAGGTGGAAAGGAACAAGAACAGTATCTCAGACAAAGGGGAAGAACAGGTACAAAAGCTCAGAAGATCAAAAGAGCAAGATAAGGAAAACAGTAAAAAAAAAAAAAGCTGTTTGGCTGGTTTGGGAGGAAGAGGAAAAAAGAACAGAGGCTATAAATAGCTTCAACTATTTTAATTGTTTTTGACATTTTCCAAAGCAGTAGAAATAATTGAGAGGTTTTGGTCAATAAACAAAATGCTCAGCCACTCCTCAATTTTAGAAAATTTCACTGGGGTCACAGAATGAAGACACTGGAGGACTCATGAGGAGAGGCAGGAAGATGATGGTAGATGCCTCCACAGAAGTGTACTGGCAATAGGAAAGTGACAGAATTCTGGAAAGTCCTCACTTAGAAAATAACTTGGAAGGATTTGGTGACTAAAATTAGAAGAGTGAAAGGAAGAAAAATCTTTAAAGTCTTCTTACAATAGGGCCTAAATTTATTTTAATCTTTTAGTTAAGATTTGAAGTTTATCCTAAAGTTTATCCTTATTAATTTAAGTAATCAAAAATGTCAATTTTTTTTACATGTAAAGGTCTTAAAACAATCTATGAAACTCAGTTGCTTTAAGTTTTATAATCACTTTTACAGAAACAAAACCCAATGGATTTCTTTTTAATTAGTCTAACCATATCACAAAAATCTACTTTCAAGAAAAGCAGTAGTTGAGTACATTCATTTTGCCATTAGATGTAATGCCAAACCCAGGAGAAAAACGAACTGTACAATATTGAAAACTTTACAGTAGTCTTTCTAGTTTCTTCATTGTTCACACTCACATGAAAAGAAAAAGAAAAATGTAACAATCTATGACTAACGCTTCCGATTGACTTTGAAGAAAAAGGACTTAGAGCTATTCAAAATAATGATGTCTAGTGGAAATACGAGCCTCTAAACAAGCCACAAGACTAATCCCAAATGCAATGTGAAACTTTCTGGTGGCATGCTAAAAAAGATCAAAAAGGAACATGTGACATCAATGTTCATAACATATCATATATAACCCCTCGATATATTCCAAATATTACCATTCCAACTTCTAATAGCTACAAAATACTGATGAGCAACTTTACATTGACTTTCTACTGTCTTTGACACCAGGTCACACCAGATCCATTTCACACCAGCACATTACATTTCAAGTACTAATGGCCGCTCTGGTTAACGGGTCTCTTGGACAGCACACGGCTTTAGAACACAGTTCTAGAACTTCTAGAAGGGAGTTGCCTACCACGCCATTCCAAGACTCGGATGTTTGGAAGGAATAAATGTAAATAAATAATAATAATAGAAACACCATGTTGAGTATTTGCTTTGAGGTAGACAGACTCACTGTGAACGTAAAATGGAGACAGAGAAACTGCAAGTCGAAACTTTGCGAGTAAAGTGTTAGGAGTCAACAAAAAAGTACTAAATCACCAAGTATATTCTCAAAACGCTAAACGTTCAACTACTTTCAAATATTAAACTCTCATATTTTACAAACAATAAGTTTGAAAATAAAACATGTACATACAACCAGGTAAAGCTTAATTTACCCTTCTCCTGACAGCGCCTTCAGCCCGGCGACAGCTTTTCTGACACCAGGAGTTGGTAAATCCACCACCGAGGGGGCAAAGCTAAAATGTCATTGTATAAAAAGCAGCCATTCTGATTAACATGAAAGTTCTTATTTGGGCTGTGAAATCAATAATGCAGACTGTCTGGACGGAGTTTACATTCCCTGGTGGCTGGGCTTTGCTTCCGGAGTGTCGCCCTGACATCATTTTCCAGCAAGATAACAGCAGTTTGCAGCCGCCAAGTGAACACAGTTCTAGAAGAGGGTCTCACACATGCCTGTGCTTGAAATAGGACAGTCATGCCAAAAATAGCCTCTCGTCTAATGTGTCATTTACCGAGAAAACCTTATCATTTTAACACGGATAGAAGACGGATACCTAGGCGGACATCGTTTATCTTTCTCTTTACCTGAAGCTGGCTTTGGAAGGGTTCTTATTTTCGTAATATGTAACTCAGAGCAATGGTTCTCAAACTTGTTTTGACAGCAGATGCCAGAAAGCCAGGGGCTTCCTGCTCCACAGCAAACTGGCGTTGCTGAAATGCTACTAACAGCCTGCACAAGCAGAGAAGAGCCGGCAAGCCGAAAGTCAGACCAGGCAGTGTTTCTACACATAGGCCAGTCACTAGCACATAGAATCATTTCCAAAAGGCAGGTGAACAGATTTTAAGAGGTCATATTCCAAGAACATTCATTTGCAACTAGCATAGTATTAATCAGCAATAGAAAGCAAAAGGAAAAATATAATGCTAAAGACCATCCAGTAACTATTGTTTCATAGGCATTAAGGAAAGTCACTGTAAATTCCGTCTCAGCAACAGGACACTCCCATTCAATTGAGATACGTGCGTTTTAATGTTTAAAAGCCAGAAACGCAAAACTTTCAACTGGCGGACATCAAATTGCTAACCTGTAGAAATTCTCTGACATTGGATCCCAGCACACGCAGGATTGTATCATAGCCAGATTCTTGACAAAAGACAAAAAACATCTTCCCAAACATCTGAAGGATTTCTCCAGCATTGAGATCTAGTTTGTAGGATTGAGAGAAAAACAATAAACACAAAAGTATAGTGTAAGTAGAAAATTGTCAATGAGAAGAATAAAGATAAATGTATGTAAAAGTATGTTAAATATTCTGTTATTGTTCAGAATGAATATAAATCACATGAAAAGCTTAATTACAATGTATTTTTTAAATTTAATTTAATATGATTAAACATAAGAAAATATTAACATGTTAACAGTATAAATTTGTACTTAAAAGAAATGTAATCAGTTTCTCTACTTTCATAACTACTTAATTTTGAATTTTTACAAACATAATTCATACATTACTTG
>NW_004567119.1:13506666-13523285 GCF_000260355.1 Condylura cristata | reverse complement strand
CCTAAAATGTTCAGACACTTTTTAAACAGATTTTGACTGATGACACATAATTATCCTCCAAAAGAATTCATCTTGATTTACCTTCAGATTGGAATATATATATATGTATTATATATGCATATATATGTATATGTACTATATATACATATATATGCATATATAAAAAAATTCTTTCATCTGCCCCTGAATTACATTATGGATTTAATTTTTTAAAATTGCCTAATTTATATAAAATTTTTTTCATATTTGTTTCAATTTTGATTTACTATGAGGCTGAATTTTTATTGTATTAACAACTTACCTTTATTTACAATTATTACATTCTGCCAGTTTATAGTATTTATTCTCCTAGCTATATTTGACAAAGCTAAAATGTCTCATTCTATTTTATTCTAACTGTAGCCTACTTTCGAATTAAGCATTCTGAGAATAAGAGAAGCTGTTTTGAGAACTTTTTTCCAAGAAGGCTTTCTTTTGTGAGATTTGCCTTCTTTTCATAAACTTTGTCTTAAGTAGATCTAAATTTCTACTCTTTTACCAATAGCTATAAGAACTTGTGATCACAAAGGAAATGTGGAGATATTTTCTGCAAACTGCTCTAGTATGCTTAACTATGCTGTATACTTAACTATAATAATAACACTGTTATTATTATAATACAACTTACTATACTAATATCAATACTTTTCTCTCTCTCTCTCTGAACACATGATTTTCTGTCAACGGGGGCAGAGAGCTCCTCCATCTGTGTTAGCTTCTAACAGGAATAAAGAACACAACATAGCCTGAGCCTAACGTGAATGTGAGAGCTCCCCCTGGGGGTGAGAGTGGTGCAGTGCACAACCTGCGCACTGAGCAGTGCGATCTTGGACCAGCATTCCTTTGGGCTTTGATGTATAACTTAGTCAAAGAAGGAAACTCATGTAAACTTACTGAGGACTTTGCTTGCAGCAGCAACCAAATCATACGTTTTAGAATCATCATATATTATTCTGACAAGAAACTGTCCTTCTTCATCTAACTGTGCCTCTTTTCTGAAAAACAAAAACAGGAGAAAGAAGGGAAGAGTTGCAATAAAATATTTACTACAGCTACAATGATTATATAAAGCAATGGTTTATAACTGAAATAGGAGTTGTTTTTGACAAATGTCTTTAAATGTAAAGGTCTAGTAATTAAGAAGAAATTATTTCACACCCCTGCATTCCAACCTAATGGTATCTTTAGGCTTATTTTAATAACACTTGCATAGTGCTTTGATCCATCAGACCTGCTATTAAGTATAGTCAATAAACAACTTCAGGCTTCATAGTCAGCAAATATTTGTTGAGTCCACAAATGTGCTAAGTGTGTTCTAGCACTAAGGACAATTTTTAATAATATAAACAAAAATAGCCAGACCATTCAGAACACAGGTATCTGGGCAGGAAGAGACAATAGGCTTAAAGTTAATAAGTAACATATATATATATAATGGTAAGCAGTTTGCAGAAAAATAATGCTGAGTAGGGAGCTCAGGTGCAATAGCCAGGAAGCCTCCCTAGAAGCTGGCAACCGGGTGAATTCTGCAGGGGTTCTGGGAGTAAGCCATGAGCAATCTGGGAAGTGTGTTCTGGGCAAAGAGCATGGCCCAAGGGGGAGATGGGAGCTGCTTGACTATGGGGGTGGGAGGCAATCATCAGGGGCTAAGATGGAAGAGATGGAGAGTCTTGGGCTTTCCGATATGAACAGTGAGGCCAAAGGGCCCAAGTTGAAGGGGTGTATCCTGTTCCTGCATTCGAATCCAGTGAAATCTGGATATATTCTGCAGGCAAATTCAACATGATTTGCTGATGGAATGGCTGCAGGATGAGAGAGAGACCACAGTGAAATCTGGCAGGATTTGTCTTGGGTAGCTGAACTGGGAAAGACTCTTGGAGGTAGACTGGAGTCTAAAACCAAGGGTTGTGTCTTAAACATACTAAGACACGTGAAGGTGAACTGGTAACACCTTCAAATGCACCCTCAGTTTATTACATCCAAGTAGTTCAAATATATGCAGTATTAATGAAAGGAAATCACAGTTATCTTTTTTTTTTAAAGATTTTATTTATTTATGCATACAAGAACTGGGGTACAGGCCAGACATGTGGTGGGGCAGGGGGTGAGAGGATTCACCAGAAACACATTGGAGAACAGAACAGGCAGACTGACTGACTGAAATACACTGCTGAGGAGGGCAGCGGGCCAGTCAGGAGAGGTCTCGTTTTTAATAGTTGTCATGACTACAAAAGAATACTTGTTTTCACAAGGTTTTGGATTATTTTTCTCAAGCAAAAGTCTGAAGGGGAAGGGACCCATTACCCCGAATACTGCCAGTTACAGAAGATAACTGAGCTTAGGGCTTTAGGTAAAGAAGTTTCACATGGAAGGTGAATGATCTTCTGAAATGGGAGGAAATGCACAGAGGCATCATGAAAATGGGGTCTCAAAATAAGGTCTAGTCTGCAGAAAAGGTGAGTTCCCATCAAACCATTGACCTGAAAATGACACCTCAGAGTAGATGCAGATACTTTAAGACCCCAGGAGAACACATACAATGTGTATTCAAGGTGTATTATTCAAAGTAGATGCCTACTTGGAAATAAATCCTGGCATGGTTCCTTTTAATGAGCTCAAGCACATCATCAGTCCTGGTTGTGTCCAGTCATTATTAAAATTGAAATCTTCTACTATGAAACAGATAATTTTATATCATATATAAAAACTGAACATTTTATAAAGAATTAAATATTTTTGGCTTTTTTTCTGAGTGGTAGAGAAGCATTAATGACCTCTGAACTTCCAGTTCCCCAATCTAAGGATTTTTAGTAAATCTAAACCCCAGAAGAAGAGACTTGAGTTTGAAGGAGTCAAGGAGAAAAAATGAGGCCCTGTAGGTGCAGCGAAAGCTTCTGACTCAGACCCTCTTGTAGCTGCTAAAGGTCAGTCCTTTCAAGTAACCTACATGCTAGAAACAGTGACATTAAATGCTCTCATGAGTGACAGAGAGTAAAGCGAGTCATACTACTCTTGATCCATAATTGTAATTTTTTCCTGTGTCCAGCCTGCCCCAAGAGATTCTCATCAATAATTGCTAGATTCAGGAAAACACGTTAAATATTTCATTTGGCGTCGCTTCATCAAACAAATGAATTCAATTAGACCCTGGTGTGTATATCTTTTTCATTCACAGCTCTTCAAAAAATAAATAAGCTATAAAAATTTTGAGGTTCTGATTTTTTTTTTATTAGAAGTGCTGGTTGGTGAGTAAAACCACCTTTCAAAATATGATTCAAAGTCACCTGTCCAAGTGTTTGAATGTTCCAGGAAGAACACAACCAGAAAACGGTCAGTTCTAACATTATGTAAAAGTTATATAAAACATAAATATTAAAATATATATATTGCCCTTGTCCAGACAATTGGCTGCCTTTGGGAAAGATGATCATATGTCCTTCCCCTGGGTAAACCACATTATATGACCATTAGAAGCCGATTTGTGTATAAATCTCTTCTCTGACAATTAACAACTGAATAGTTTGAGGCAGTGTTTTAAACTATTGGAAGTCTCAATTTCTTTATTTATAAAATAAGAAAAAAGAGTAAATATTTTCTATAGTGGGTAGGGGAATTAGATGAGATAGTAAGTATAAAGTATTAAAGACTGTAACTGTGGAATCATACAGTAAGTGTCCAAAATCTGCTAAGCAAAATAAGCCAGGAGGAGATTTCACACGTGTATGTAATGAGAGAAATTAGATGAAGGAACAGGCAAAACTAAACCAAAATAAACCCTAGAAACCTGCCTGTAGGACTCAGGCTACCAGAGGGATAGGGTAAAAGGGGGAACAGCCTCATGGACTGTGGTAGAAAGTATGGATGCCTTGTTGGTGAGCGTGGCATGGAACATATACCTGGACAGGTGAACACCTGGACCCCTGAATCCTATGCAGTGTTGTAAATCAATGGTACCTCAATAAAAAAATGATACAATATAAAAAAAAAAAAAACTAAAAAGACAAACTGAATGACACAGTGTGTGTTCTCATCTGGTTTTTAAATTTAATTTCATCAGTATGAAAGTTTCAGTCTATGTTACTGATCAGTAAACAGCATCACATAGGCCCACAGACACTTGCTAAAGAAGTTGGCCTTTTCCTGAACATAGCCCTATAATTATCTTTTGATAGATGAAATTGGCAACACAATAGCAATGTTTTTAGTCTTGTCATTATGTTCAAGTATGAAGGGAGAGGAAATAAAAGAACTCTGACTCTTCTAAAAGGAAAAGTTTGAAGATTTCATCATACCAATTTATTCATCATAAATTCTGCCTTCAAAAAATATTGTGATGAACATGTATAAGTTTCCTTCTCTGGAAATTAAAAATGAAAGATAATATATATATAATATCTATCAAATTTACTTATATTCACATGAATATATGTATATATGTGTTCATATCTGTATATGTATATGAGAGAAACAATAGCTATCAAATCTAGAGTGCAGTGATATAAAACAGACACTCATCAAAAACCAGCACAAGCACATAATCATAAACTGACCATAACAGGGTGGTCCCCATGAAAAAAGGAAGTTCCAGGTTCCCTGCCCCATCCGAAGGATAGTAGAGCTGAGCAGGGAAAAGAAGCTGAGAGGAGACTGCAGAAGAAAGGAAGCAGGCTGGAGGAAAAAGGCAGCCTGGAGGAGGCACGGAGCAGAGACAGAGATGTGTGAAGAAACTGCAGTTGCTTTTTTGGTCCTGGCCTGGTTGAAACAGATGTGGGTGAGAGGCCCCTGGGGAGGTTAACAATAGCAGCTTTTATCTTGATTTTGATTTTGCTCTTTCCCTCCCAGACTTGTCTGGCTGCTTTTGACACTTTTCTATGGGTCCCTGCTGGAAGGTGCTTTAGACTGTGGCAGGTTTTCAGGCCTTCTGTTGAGCCAATCCTATTTGACAGGATATTTCCCTATGAGGGGACAGGTAACTTTGTGTGCTTGATTTGAAAACTATATTCTCTGAAACTTCCTTTCCATTAAAGGTCTATATGCTTTGTCTTCATGCGGCAAATGGCAGACCTACTTAGAGCAGGTAGGTTTGGGGGTTTCTGGAGTACCCCTCTCCCTGCCCTATAACATGACATGTACTGTAAGGACAAGGCAGATTTAGAGGTAAGAAGATCCTTCCCTTAGGAAGTAACATTTGAGGGGCCTCCCTCATGGTACAAGAGGTCAAAGTGCAGCATTTTGGTGCTATTGTAGCCACCGCAGCATGAGTTCGATCCCCAGCCAGGAAGCTGACCCACATGGCGCAGCAGACCTCTCCTGTCTCACCTGCTGGACCCCTCAGCAATGTGTGTCAGTACATCTGCCTGTCCTGCTCCCCACTCTGTCTCTGATGAATGCTCTCACCCCCCCACCTCTGGCCTGGACTCCAGTTCTGGTATGCATAAATAAATACATCTTTTTTTTTTTTTTTTTTTAAGTAACATTTGACATGTCCATGTCAAAGTGGAGACATATTTAAGCTTTTGGGTGGGGGTGAGAAGACTGAAGAAAGGGCAGACACTTTTGAGCACCATCATTCTTCTGTCCCTGAAACCTGGCCCATGAAGTCAGGGTGCCAAAACAATGGGCCATGAAGACGGCGAAGGGTCCATTTGGGGCTCATCTGAAGACCGATCGCACTGAACTTCAGTAAAGCAACAGTTTACAACGCCGAGATTCGACAAGAAACCACAACAGATGGGAATATGCAGGGATACCAAAGCCTCAGTACAAAGAGATACAAAGACTTCAGATCTTCTCTCCTCTGCCTTGAATAGAAACTTCTTTCACCTGAATAGCTTTTGATATAGAAAGAAAGGTCCCCTTTAGCTAGGAGCAAAGACACCCCCCCACCAGCACACAGTTCCCTCCTTTGTGAACAGGCAGAGAGGTGAATAGACAAGCCGCAAGCCCTCACACCTGAGCTGTCACCTCTGCATTGGGCCAGTTATCCAGGCGCCTCTGCAGTGTCCACTTCCTCGCATGGTTCTCCTATCGCTGCCTGCACTGAGTGACCCATAACTATCACTTGCCAACACGCTGCACAGAAACATTTGCTAAAGCCCATGTTCTGCGGAGAGGTGAGAGAATAGAAAGGACATTGTTCCTTCTGAGCAACCACAATGTTTAGTTACTGTTTGCCATGACCAGGTCTTGGTAATTTTAAGAATAAGACACTTTTAAAATTTCTCCTCTAGTGCCATTTAAATGTCCAGAGCTCCTTCTCTGACACATCAAGTTAATCATATTTTTCTCTGATTTTTAAAGTCTTATCAATTACAGAATTCAGGGAAAATAAAGAGCCACTTTGATTTCAGGCAGGGGAGGAGATGGATGCTTCAGAGCATCAGAGAAAATCCCTGAGATAAGGTTCTGACCTGACTTACTATCTAGGCACAATGCTGCTCAGCAGAGATGGTCCAGGTTCTGGGAGAGCCTGAGGCAGAGAGCACACAGGCAGGAAGATGTAGGGTTTTATGCTGGACATTTAGTTCTTCCTGCAAACAACTTCAAATGTTAGTGAGTTTACCAACTAACACCCTGTGTCTTCCTCTATCTTTCAGGCTAACTGGAGATTTTTCTACAGAGAAATCCTCTGATTTTAATGATGATCAGGTTGACCTATGTTTTGATCTGCATGTTAATTGCTTGTTAATACTCAGGAAATGTCTGAATATGAATATGAACATGAGCATGGGTTTCTTATATATATATATATATATATATATATATTCTTACACACACACACATAATATGCTATATTAACTCCTATCTTGTCTGAAAAAAAAAGTAAACTCAGCATTCGAAGGTTAGGGCCTGACTTTTCAGCTTCCTCTATACAATTTCTTGGCTAGACTTTTAACCTCTTGGAAACTCAGCTTTCTCATTTAAAGAAAAAACATGCAAACATTGAGTCAGAAAGGCCCTCCCTCTTCCAAATGACTGTTGCAGGACTTAGCAGAGCCTACAGAAGAAAAAGGGTTGGGAAATTTCAAGCATCTTCTATAATGTGAAGTACCATTAAACCTTGAGCAAGGATACAGAAAGGCACCAACATTTAATTCGCTGGCCTCACGAATATGAAAATCTGGTTAAAACAAGGCAAATGTGTGATGTGGTTTTATTTGTTTTCATTTGTTTTGATAAAATGAGTATTAAGAACATATGCTGTGTTGCAAGTAACATCCCTAACCGATTAGACAAGGAAGGCTGGGAGAATATAAGGTAGAATGATTCCAAATAGAACCTGCACAGAAAAATAGCAGAATAAAATGCAGAAAGGGCAGTGAGACAAGAGAAACTTGCAAGCAGCCAGCAAGGGCAGCACCAGGGTGCTCATCAAGTTCAAAAAGCCAGTAGCAGTTATGTGATGCGGATTAGGCGTGGAAATGGCAAGGAGGTTATTCCTCAGCCTTGTGTGATGCGAGACCACTTAGCCTGCTGCAGAATGACAACATCAGGGAGCTACTGGTATTTGAAAGGTCTCAAATCTTTCAGTTTTGCTGAAAAGTTGAAAAACTTTGGTCCTAGCATAAAATTAAAAAGCATAACTCTGGCCCTCCCTGATGGTGCAGCGGGTTAAAGCACAGCACTAAGAAGCTAAAGCCACTTCAGCATGAGTTCAAACCCCGCCTGCCAGGGAGGTGACCCACAGGGAGCAACAGACCTCTCTTTTTTTGCCGCTGCTCCCCTCAGCAGTGTACTTCGTTGATCTGCCTGTTCTGCTCCCCACTCTGTCTCTGATGGGTCCTTTCACCGCCCCTGCACCTCTGGCCAGTACCTCAGTTCTGTATGCATAAATAAATAAATCTTTAAATAAATAAATAAATAAATAAACTTCAGTCAAGAATGAAACCACGAATTAATAAATCAAAGGAAGAATGACTAAATGAATATTTGTCCTAATATAAATTAGATAAAGCCACCCTGAACATATATGTGTTTTATGCACACAGGTCACTTACTGAGTCTTGCAGGGGAATTCTTCCAAGTATTGTCAGTGAACACTGTCATAACATTATTTTCAAATATCACACCAAAAATGTTCATCTCAGATCTTCCCGTAAAATTTAGAAGCAGCAATAAATATACCCTATAAACTTTAGAGTTTAAAGCTCTATTAAAATCTATTTTTAACATTTCTTGGCTTTATCCACAGGAGGCAAAATAGCTTTCAGGATGGTAATTTTGTTTGTTTGCTTTTACTTTCAGGCATCCTAGATTTTTGTTTTGTTTCTTTTTTAAATTCATCTTTATGTTCCAATAAAGTTAAATAATCTAAAATTGAACCTAATAAGTTAATTTAAGTAATAACTAGTTTAGCCATGGTACACAGGAGGGTGGGAGTTGGCAGTGCTGATTTAATCAGCTGTTATTTTTGGTTGGGAGGGGCGGTTCTCATCACTCAGGAACCATGGCTTCTTGAAGTAACAGTCTGAAACTAAGAAGAAGCCAACATATTACGTGAGATTTGAACTAGCAGTAGAGACTGCTTTTGCTTTTCCATGTGATCTAAATCAGCGGTCTGCATGCATCAAAGCCAGCTGACCACCTGTTTTTGTTTGGTCAGGACCAAAGAATGATTTTTACATTTTTCATTGAGGTAACATTTGTTTACACTGTTGTTTATGATTTAGCAGTACCAGATCTGCCCTGATTTTTACATCTGCATAGTTACATCTCTTCAATATTGATTCTTGGTCTGAGGTTGTAAATATTTTCAATCTGGCCATTTAAGAGATTGACTAATGTTGGTCTGGACATTTATTCTTTTCCTTAAAGAGACATTTAAATCCCTGGCAAAATGGTTATATTATTGGCTGCCTCATATGCATTTAGAATTTTCTGTGTGGAACCTGTTACTTAGGGTTTTATTTGTCATTAAAGTTTGGTATCCTTTCTCACAAAGGAGGGATGACCATTTCCTACTAGAACCAAAAGCCTTATATAAAATTTTATAAACATCAGTTTGGAATTTTGTATTTACTGAGATGAAAACATTTT
This sequence comes from Condylura cristata, assembly GCF_000260355.1. NCBI lineage: Eukaryota > Metazoa > Chordata > Mammalia > Eulipotyphla > Talpidae > Condylura > Condylura cristata. Next base: position 13,514,210 of record NW_004567119.1, on the reverse strand, counting down.
TCTTTACTGTATCGTTTTTCATGAAAAGTTAAAATTGAAAGCCTCCTGGACCAATAATCCTTCTGCAGCAGATAAGAGTACTGGGGGAGGAGCGGAATGTCCTGAGGAGACTGAGCTATGCTACTTGAGTCTCCTCGATGAGAAGCTGAAGTACACTCTCCGGCCTAGGCACCCACCTGTACCAAGTGGCAAACGGTGCCACCAAGAAAGATGTTTAGACAATGAAAGCATCCCAGTTAACACCTTGTGACAAACGCTAGTTCAATTAATAATATTGTCTTACAGCTCATATAATCCTTGAAGAAGTAATTTGATAAGATTCTTATGATTTTATTCTAGCAGAAATAATTCCAATGATTCAATTATTCTGTATTTAAGCAGATTAAAAGTGCGCTTTGAAGTGGCTTAAATTTGATAAATTTGTGGCTAAAAATTGATGTTTAGTTAAAAATCAATAACAATAGATGATTATGTTAATTTTGAATTAATTAAAATTAATAAAAAATTAAAAACAGAATGTAACAATATTCTTAGCATGATGCACCAAGGTTAAGTCTTCACATCACTAGAATTTGTATATTTTTAAATATTTTGACCTTATCTGGGGGAAAATGTAGCCAATAAAAACAAGTAGCTTGATACTTCATTTTTGAAATTTCTGATGCATTTTCCAATGAGGTGTAATTTCTCAAGTCTGTTTAAAGTGAATCTAAATTGATACTTTACATTACAAATCTGGTTTAAATATACATCGACTAACTACAATAGCCATCTTTTATGTGCTCTCAAAATTTTAAACCTACTTGTGGTAGGTTTAATTCATGAGACTTTCTGCCTTACAGATAAGAACATCACATGCTGGAGGGTATGTATGTTGCTCTTATAAATTCACAACTTGGCTTTAAAAACAATTCTATTCTAAAGTCACACTGTCTAAAATCCGACTTCAATGTCTGCCTTCTCTATAATTTTGTCTTCCAAGCAAAATTAAAATTATGAAGGTATGAAAAGGGTGAACAGAAAATTCAAGCCCCAAAGTAACCTTTATTATCTAAATTCTTATTGAATTCAACCCTAAATCACCATTTCTCTTTAGAATATGCGCTGTGGGTAACAAATCCGTTACAGAACATGAAGGAAGGCTCACTGGTGCAGCTCCAGGAGAAGGAAACAATTTCCAGTACCTGCTGCTTCATTTTTGTGATTCCCACACAAAGAGATAATTATCAAAATCACTAGCATGTAACTGTATCATATAGCCTGTTAGGAATGATTGCCAACAACTATTGTGTGTCTTGGGGTTGGGGTGGGGGGGAAGGAAACATCACCTATGTGATACACGGAATGAAAAATATTAATAATGACAATATGTTCTCCTCTGCCCAAGGAGCCACTCCCTCCCTGCCCCCTCCCCCAAGGTGACAGACAGTTGTTCTAATGTGAAAATCCACATATTTGGTTTCTGCGTATCTACTGGTTGTGGTTATCTATTACGTAATATAATGTAATGCACCTTTCACCAGAGTGAGACAGAGAAAAAGAGAGAGAATTTTGTTACAATGCAATGCCCACACAGGAGATCCACATTCCAACAGGTTTGAACTTAGGTAACTGGTATTTTCGGTCACGTGCAGACTACTGGGAGCACAACAGGAACCTGGAAACTAAGAGGCTGAAATTAGGGTGCTCTCCTAGTTTCCATCACAGTGGGGGGGGGTGGCGGCGGGGAGTGTGGAGGGATGCCTTTAGGGGGGAATAAAATCGACATGTCACTTTACTTCCGAATAAATACACTCGAGTGTCAAGAGAAGTGAGATTTCACTTATCAGAAGGGCTTAACTATTTGATGTGTAAGTTATAAGGTAGCCGAGGTCGTCTATGCATTTCTAAGACCAGTGTGAGCAAGAATGTCTCTGAGGTCTCTGCGGTCCCCAGAGCCCCTCTCTGCGTGGGAGTCGCCGGCCAGCCCCGGCGCTGCAGCACATTCCCACGCTCAGGCCGGGTCGCGAGGCCGCGGTGACCCCAGGGCGCCTTCCCCAGGCTCTCGCCTTCCCAGCCCCGCGGACACCCCTCGGTTTTGGATCTCAGCTCCGGAGCGTGGGAGCGCAGCTGCAGAGGAGAGCGGCGGCCGGAAGCATCTAGGAGGATGCCCGCCGAGACCTGGCAGGAAGCTGAGCTTGAAGCTGCACGCGGACAGTCCCGGGGCCACCCCGGGACCCACGCGCGAGCACAAGCCGCGCCCGCGCGGGGGGCGGGTGCGGCGCCGTCACTTACTTGACGTCTTCCCACACCTCCGGGCCGTAATTGCGGATCACCAGCAGCTCCAGCGCGTGATTCACAAATCCGTACTGCGGACACAGGGGAAGCCGGTGTCAGGACGCTCTGGAGGTGGGAAGAGGCTCGAGGAAGAGGTTGCAGCCTGCGCTGAGACTCGGCCAGTTTAACCTTGCGCCCCGCCCTCTGGTTCTGCCGTCTTTCGGCCACCGGGTGCTAAAGAGGGGCCCCCTCAGGGCGCAGCCTGCTCCGGGTTCAGGGCCAGCCCCTCCCCGCCATCGCCCCCTTATCCTTGCCACCTTCTTCCCCCCACCCTGCTCACCGATCACCGCTCCGGCACAGGCCGAGCACCCAGGAACGCCTGGCGGAGAGGACGGGGACCAGGCGTCTCCCCAGCCGCCCACGCTCAGCCTCCCACCCCGCAGGGCTGCAGGGGGCTGGAAGCCCCGGCACCTCCGCGGCTCGGCGGCTCCCGGAGCTCCGGAAGCCGAGCGCAGCGCAGCGCAGCGCGGCCGCCGGCCTAGGGCGCGAGGGCACCGAGCGCCGGCGCCGCGACCCCCGCGATCCACCTCCCCGGCCCCGCGCTCAGGCCACCGTCGCGACTGCTCCGGCTCCCCCGCGACAAGTTCCGGTGGCCCCGGGGGTCTCCTGGGGTGGCCAGGCCCGGCCAGGCGTGAGCCCGCGTATCGCCCACCCGCCGCACTCACCATGGTGTCTACGCCCGGAGCCGGGAGGCAGCCCCCCACGACAGGCGCGGCGGGAGGGACCCGGGCGGCGGCGGCGGCGGCGACAGCGCAACAGGACCGCGGCGGCTGCCTGAGGCTGGAGCCAGAGCGCCCCCGGGCCCGCCCTGATTGCCACCTCGTCGCAGCCAATGGCGAGTCGAGCCGCAGGGGCCGGTTGCGGTCTCCCAGTTTTCCACCATTCAGCGGCAGAGGAGGGAATTCGGATGCGCTCAACGCTGCTGCGCTCCAGAGCCTTCCCGCCCCGCCCGGGTGACAGGGCCTGCGTTCGAGGCCGTGGCGATGACGACGACGACCGAGAAGCCCTAGCCGTGTGTCTTCCATCGGTTCAGGACCCGGGAGAACGCAGATGGCGTGGTTCCACCAAAGCATGTTCTGATCCAAAGCAAAAACAGGATGTGTGTGTGCATGTGTGGGTGCACGCGCGTGTTTTGAAGTGGACAGGAGTGGACAGGCCTTAAAAGGAGTATGTCCTCTTGGTCGGCATTCTCCTGTTTATCGTTTCTTTCAGATAAACATTTCCTTTGTGGCTTGGTGCTTCAACAGCTTTTGGCAAATTGAAAGCTAATAATACTAAGCTTAACACATTATTTTTAGTCAAGGAGCCTAGTTGAATGAAACAGCTAAAATTTGCAGTCATGTGATTTGCTGAACATTCTGTCCAAAGCAGCACTGTTACTGAAAGTCCTCAGAAGACGCAGTGATGTTCTAATGTGGATCTGGTGGATCTCTGGCCCATGGCAGAGCTGCCACTCCAGGGGAGTTCTTGATTGTCCAGAATTGGCTTCCCCATAACTAAGAAACTGGAAAAGGTCAAGTGCAAAAGAGCAGACTTAGTTCATCCAGGCCACATTCTAGCAGGTGCTCAAGTTGGTTAATGTTGGAAGCCCCATTTCAAGGAGATGGGAGATACAAGAACCACCTGTGGTAAAAGTCAGTGCTGGCAGGGCATGAGTAGGGAAAGGCTGTTGGGGCAAAGTGAGGAAGGAAAGCAAACATTGCTCTGTGTCACCAGCCTCAAGTGGACCTGGGAAATTGATATATGAGGCTGTGAATAGCTCCCTGTGGTTAAAGAAAATGTTAGCGCACACCTGTATGGCACGTGTATCTCCTGACATATGTTGAAGAATGATCAGAACTAATTATATAGCAAACAAACAAAACTTAAACAAATTCTAATTTCTATCAGTGAGGAATAATTTGGAATCTTTTATACAAAGAAAGGCCTTATACAATATTAAACCATTTTTAATATTAACTACTTTTGTAGTTTTTTAAAGCAAAGCAACATTCCCAAGGACATCCATAATCTCAACCCCATACTCTAATGATGTTCAAATGTGGGTCCGGTGATCTCTGGTGGCATAACACTAGGGAGTTATTGCAACTACTGCAGCACAAATTCAATCCCCAGCCAGGGAGGTGACCCACATGGCCCAGTGGACCACTCCCTTCTTGTTTGCTGCCCCCCTCAGCAGTGTGTTTCAGTACATCTGCCTGTTCCGCTCTCTACTCTGACTCTGGTGAATCCTTTCACACACCCCCGCCTCTGGACTGTACCCCAATTCTCTATATATAAATGAATAAATCATGAAAAAAGAAATGTTTAGAAAAAACTAGAAAAAGAAGATACAGTGTACACACACACACAATGGAATGTTTCCCAGCTATAAGGAAAGATGAAATTTTCCTACTGCAGCAAATAGAAAACCTCAAAGGAATCCTGCACAATGAAATTACTCAGCAAGATATAGACAGGTACTAGACAACCTCACTCATAGAGGTGACGGAAGGCGGCTAGGAAGGCAAGCACAGCCAACCGATCAGGTTTTCCACAACAGGAAGGTCTACTCAATGACAGGAACAAAGACCAGAACCCAAGGTTGGTGACAAATGAACCACATACTTAAACGTTTCTCATAACCTTTAAGGGGCTAGAGTACCCCTGTGAGATTATGTGGAGTAACTGAATAGGCCAAGGAGTCACTATGAAGCCCAAGAGGACAAGATGCAGTTTGACAATCTCTTAGCTGTATCCACCTTGCACATTTAGCTTACTAATCTTCCCTTTCTTATCAAATACAATCTACACATACTATTATGAATTTTCAAACATAGTAAAAATGATGGAAAAGCAGTAAATTGTCCATTAATCCACTTATATAACACATGAGCTTTATGCCTGGATGGGCATTTTATCAGCAACATAAAAGTACCAGTAACCCTGTGTTGATGTGACGAAATCCTACTCATTTTCACTGGCATTGGCTGCAGACCCACTGCATTGAATGTACCCCTTTGTGAGTTTATAACGAATTTATGTTGGAGAAAATGTCATTTAGCCTGCATTTTGAGGGATCTTCAACCACACTTTGCATGGTCCCACGTGCTAGTCCCCCGACCTGGCAAAGAACATCAAACTGAGCAGAAATAAGCAAACCAAACTGTTTTTAACCAGATTCAGGAGCCAATAGAGAGGCTGCACTTGAAGAACCCCAATCCTGATTGAAAGATTGGAGTGCGACATAATATTTGCTCCCCTGGAATGATTCTAATCCTATTTAGTTAAAAAGAAAAAAAAAAAAAGCTTACTTCAAATAGCCATTGTATTTACCAAGTGCCTTCACACCCTGTCTTTTTGTTTTTTTTTCTCCTTTTCATTATTTTATTGTCCCTGAAGGAAATAGAATTTGGGTCATTTTGCATCCGAGGCCCTGAGGAGAAGACGTGTGAGAGACTCTGCCCCAGGGAGGCTTCTCACCTGACCCAGTGACCTTCTTGTTGGCCAGTGACTTCACATCTCTTTTTAAACATTTATTTTTTATGATTTATTCATTTATGCACATAGAATTGGAGTACAGGCCAGTTCTTTCCATCATTATTTTCCTTCATCTGTCTGGTAAATCAAAAGTTGGCGTTTACCATAGTGTCTACTAGACTAAGGAAAATCAAAAGAGAACTTAGGTTCAACTTGGTAACTATGTAAACAGCAAAAAAATAAATAAATAAAAAAGAATGTTAGTTTATAAAAATAAATAAGTTCCGTGCACTGGACCTTGCGTATGACCCCCCCAATCACAGCCTGGGAGAGGTATAACAAAGCAAGGCGGAAGGAATCCAAAGAAGCTTAATGTTCTTCTCCCTTTCTAAATATGGGTATGGCTTGGGAAGTGGGCAAATGTAGGTTGAAATGTTTACTGGCAGCCCACTCACGTTGGAGGAATGATGGCTGTTAGCATACCGTGTCCCCTAATAAAGTTACCCCTCACACAAACTGAGGGGCTGTTGTTGGCCCTTCAGATTGAAAAGTCTGATGAAGAAAATCTCTGGAAGACATTTTAAAATGCACATTCCTGGGCTTGTGGTTCTAATTGATGAGTCTGTGGCTGTTTCCTGGAATCTACAACTTTAACAAGTAGCCTTTTCCTGCAATGATTCTAGAGCAGGTCCGTTGTCTGGTTCCAGGTGAAGTTAGTAGTTACTCCTGTTCTCTCCCCAATGCCATATTGAAAATGCAAAGACCCCAGCGTCCGGGGAGCTCCTTGTGATAAAACACAAGCGAAATTTAAGCTGTTTGCAGCAGCTCCAGGAAAGCTCTGTGCAGGCTATTTTCGGCTCTGGCAACGGTGAGCTCCTGTTAGTGATCGTTTGGCAGGGACCCTACTCATAATGCAAGACAACCTGAACAGAAGCGGCCCCAATCTTCCTATGACTGGGTGGAAGTGCTGGTGTGCCAGAAATGATTGTCCAGAGCCTCAGATTCAAAGAAGATGAGTCTTTCCAGGACCTTTTCACAGTCCCGCTTGCAGCCCAATAGAGTGGCATCCTCTCTCCAGCCTTTAAGAAACTCCCAGTGTTCCTGCTCCGGCCGGCAGTAACACGCTTCCTTGTTTGGGTGCAGCTGGCCTGGCATGATCTGCCTCCCCCATCTGGGAACCAACCAGGCTGGTAATAGGGAGGACATTTTTGGTTATAACTCACATGAGTTTTTGTTTTTCTGGAGATAAGGAGTCCTGGGTCCTGGTGAAGTTCACTCAACAAATGATAGACACTCCAGTCCCTTGTCAGCGAGGAGAGGGGGCGATATACCCACAACTCAGAGGCTTAGTTGGGCTGCTGCTTTAAGAGTCTTCCTTCAGGTGGCAGGTAAAATGGGGAAGGGGTTCAGTTTTATGGTGATAGATGGGACTAGACTTGTGCTCATTGTGTTGTATTTATAGATATTAAAATGTAAACCTTACACCTGAAAAATGGAATATAACACATATGTGTGTTTTAAAAGATATTAGCATCCTAACCAAAGACTCGTAGGCATCCAGAATTGTGAGAAATAAAATTCTGTTGCTTACAATAAAAAAAGAAAGAAAGAGGGCCCTCCCTGGTGGCGCAGTGGGTTAAAGCACTGCACTAAGAAGCCGGAGCCACTTCTGCATGAGTTCGATTCCCGCCTGCCCCGGAGGTGACCACATGGCATGGCAGACCTCTCCTGGAAAATGGAATATAACACATATGTGTGTTTTAAAAGAT